>NW_027193866.1:600000-782026 GCF_032444005.1 Ranitomeya imitator | reverse complement strand
GGTATAGAGTGTATGGTATAGAGTGTAGGGTATAGAGTGTAGGTTGTAGAGTGTTGGGTATAGAGTGTAGGGTATAGAGTGTAGGGTATAGAGTGTAGGGTATAGAGTGTAGGGAATAGAGTGTAGAGTGTAAAGTATAGAGTGTAGAGTGTAGGGTATAGAGTGTAGGGTATAGACTGTAGGGTATAGAGTGTAGGGTATAGAGTGTAGGGTATAGATTGTAGAGTGTAGGCTATAGAGTGTAGGGTATAGAGTGTAGAGTGTAGGGTATAGAGTGTAGGGTATAGAGTGTAGGGTATAGAGTGTAGGGTATAGAGTGTAGAGTGTAGGGTATAGTGTGTAGGGTGTAGAGTGTAGGGTATAGAGTGTAGGGTATAGAGTGTAGGGTATAGAGTGTAGGGTATAGAGTGTAGGGAATAGAGTGTAGAGTGTAAGGTATAGAGTGTAGGGTATAGAGTGTAGGGTATAGAGTGTAGAGTGTAGGGATTAGAGTGTAGGGTATAGAGTGTAGGGTGTAGAGTGTAGGGTATAGATTGTAGAGTGTAGGGTATAGAGTGTATGGTATAGAGTGTAGGGTATAGAGTGTAGGGTGTAGAGTGTAGGGTATAGAGTGTAGGGTATAGAGTGTAGGGTATAGAGTGTAGGGTATAGAGTGTAGGGAATAGAGTGTAGAGTGTAAGGTATAGAGTGTAGAGTGTAGGGTATAGAGTGTAGGGTATAGAGTGTAGGGTGTAGAGTGTAGGGTATAGAGTGTAGAGTATAGAGTGTATGGTATAGAGTGTAGGGTATAGAGTGTAGGTTGGAGAGTGTAGGGTATAGAGTGTAGGGTATAGAGTGTAGGGTATAGAGTTTAGGGTATAGAGTGTAGGGAATAGAGTGTAGAGTGTAAGGTATAGAGTGTAGAGTGTAGGGTATAGAGTGTAGGGTATAGACTGTAGGCTATAGAGTGTAGGGTATAGAGTGTAGGGTATAGAGTGTAGGGTATAGAGTGTAGGGTATAGAGTGTAGGGTATAGAGTGTAGAGTGTAGGGTATAGTGTGTAGGGTGTAGAGTGTAGGTTATAGAGTGTAGGGTATAGAGTGTAGGGTATAGAGTGTAGGGTATAGAGTGTAGGGAATAGAGTGTAGAGTGTAAGGTATAGAGTGTAGGGTATAGAGTGTAGGGTATAGAGTGTAGAGTGTAGGGATTAGAGTGTAGGGTATAGAGTGTAGGGTGTAGAGTGTAGGGTATAGAGTGTAGAGTGTAGGGTATAGAGTGTATGGTATAGAGTGTAGGGTATAGAGTGTAGGGTGTAGAGTGTAGGGTATAGAGTGTAGGGTATAGAGTGTAGGGTATAGAGTGTTGGGTATAGAGTGTAGGGTATAGATTGTAGAGTGTAGGCTATAGAGTGTAGGGTATAGAGTGTAGAGTGTAGGGTATAGAGTGTAGGGTATAGAGTGCAGGGTGTAGAGTGTAGGGTATAGAGTGTAGGGTATAGACTGTAGAGTGTAGGGTATAGAGTGTATGCTATAGAGTGTATGGTGTAGAGTGTATCGTATAGAGTGTAGGGTATAGAGTGTAGAGTGTATGGTATAGAGTGTAGGGTATAGAGTGTAGGGTATAGAGTGTATGTCATAGAGTGTAGGGTATAGAGTGTAGAGTGTAGGGTATAGAGTTTAGCGTGTAGGGTATAGAGTGTAGCGTATAGAGTGTAGGGTATAGAGTGTAGAGTGTAGGGTATAGAGTGTATGGTATAGAGTGTAGGGTATAGAGTGTAGGTTGTAGAGTGTTGGGTGTAGAGTGTAGGGTATAGAGTGTAGGGTATAGAGTGTAGAGTGTAGGGTATAGAGTGTATGGTATAGAGTGTAGGGTATAGAGTGTAGGTTGTAGAGTGTTGGGTATAGAGTGTAGGGTATAGAGTGTAGGGTATAGAGTGTAGGGTATAGAGTGTAGGGAATAGAGTGTAGAGTGTAAGGTATAGAGTGTAGAGTGTAGGGTATAGAGTGTAGGGTATAGACTGTAGGGTATAGAGTGTAGGGTATAGAGTGTAGGGTATAGATTGTAGAGTGTAGGCTATAGAGTGTAGGGTATAGAGTGTAGAGTGTAGGGTATAGAGTGTAGGGTATAGAGTGTAGGGTATAGAGTGTAGGGTATAGAGTGTAGAGTGTAGGGTATAGTGTGTAGGGTGTAGAGTGTAGGGTATAGAGTGTAGGGTATAGAGTGTAGGGTATAGAGTGTAGGGTATAGAGTGTAGGGAATAGAGTGTAGAGTGTAAGGTATAGAGTGTAGGGTATAGAGTGTAGGGTATAGAGTGTAGAGTGTAGGGATTAGAGTGTAGGGTATAGAGTGTAGGGTGTAGAGTGTAGGGTATAGAGTGTAGAGTTTAGGGTATAGAGTGTATGGTATAGAGTGTAGGGTATAGAGTGTAGGGTGTAGAGTGTAGGGTATAGAGTGTAGGTTATAGAGTGTAGGGAATAGAGTGTAGAGTGTAAGGTATAGAGTGTAGAGTGTAGGGTATAGAGTGTAGGGTATAGAGTGTAGGGTGTAGAGTGTAGGGTATAGAGTGTAGAGTATAGAGTGTATGGTATAGAGTGTAGGGTATAGAATGTAGGTTGTAGAGTGTAGGGTATAGAGTGTAGGGTATAGAGTGTAGGGTATAGAGTGTAGGGTATAGAGTGTAGGGAATAGAGTGTAGAGTGTAAGGTATAGAGTGTAGAGTGTAGGGTATAGAGTGTAGGGTATAGACTGTAGGGTATAGAGTGTAGGGTATAGAGTGTAGGGTATAGATTGTAGAGTGTAGGCTATAGAGTGTAGGGTATAGAGTGTAGAGTGTAGGGTATAGAGTGTAGGGTATAGAGTGTAGGGTATAGAGTGTAGGGTATAGAGTGTAGAGTGTAGGGTATAGTGTGTAGGGTGTAAAGTGTAGGTTATAGAGTGTAGGGTATAGAGTGTAGGGTATAGAGTGTAGGGTATAGAGTGTAGGGAATAGAGTGTAGAGTGTAAGGTATAGAGTGTAGGGTATAGAGTGTAGGGTATAGAGTGTAGAGTGTAGGGATTAGAGTGTAGGGTATAGAGTGTAGGGTGTAGAGTGTAGGGTATAGAGTGTAGAGTGTAGGGTATAGAGTGTATGGTATAGAGTGTAGGGTATAGAGTGTAGGGTGTAGAGTGTAGGGTATAGAGTGTAGGGTATAGAGTGTAGGGTATAGAGTGTTGGGTATAGAGTGTAGGGAATAGAGTGTAGAGTGTAAGGTATAGAGTGTAGAGTGTAGGGTATAGAGTGTAGGGTATAGACTGTAGGGTATAGAGTGTAGGGTATAGAGTGTAGGGTATAGATTGTAGAGTGTAGGCTATAGAGTGTAGGGTATAGAGTGTAGAGTGTAGGGTATAGAGTGTAGGGTATAGAGTGCAGGGTGTAGAGTGTAGGGTATAGAGTGTAGGGTATAGACTGTAGAGTGTAGGGTATAGAGTGTATGCTATAGAGTGTATGGTGTAGAGTGTATCATATAGAGTGTAGGGTATAGAGTGTAGAGTGTATGGTATAGAGTTTAGAGTGTAGGGTATAGAGTGTAGCGTATAGAGTGTAGGGTATAGAGTGTAGAGTGTAGGGTATAGAGTGTATGGTATAGAGTGTAGGGTATAGAGTGTAGGGTGTAGAGTGTAGGGTATAGAGTGTAGGGAATAGAGTGTAGAGTGTAAGGTATAGAGTGTAGAGTGTGGGGTATAGAGTGTAGGGTATAGAGTGTAGGTTATAGACTGTAGGCTATAGAGTGTAGGGTATAGAGTGTAGGGTATAGATTGTAGAGTGTAGGCTATAGAGTGTAGGGTATAGAGTGTAGGGTATAGAGTGTAGTAGAGTGTAGGGATTAGAGTGTAGGGTATAGAGTGTAGGGTTTAGAGTGTAGGGTATAGAGTGTAGAGTGTAGGGTATAGAGTGTATGGTATAGAGTGTAGGGTATAGAGTGTAGGGTGTAGAGTGTAGGGTATAGAGTGTAGGGTATAGAGTGTAGGGTATAGAGTGTAGGGTATAGAGTGTAGGGAGTAGAGTGTAAAGTGTAGGGAATAGAGTGCAGAGTGTAAGGTATAGAGTGTAGAGTGTAGGGTATAGTGTGTAGGGTGTAGAGTGTAGGGATTAGAGTGTAGGGTATAGAGTGTAGGGTGTAGAGTGTAGGGTATAGAGTGTAGAGTGTAGGGTATAGAGTGTATGGTATAGAGTGTAGGTTATAGAGTGTAGGGTGTAGAGTGTAGGGTATAGAGTGTAGGGTATAGAGTGTAGGGTATAGAGTGTAGGGTATAGAGTGTAGGGTATAGAGTGTAGGGAATAAAGTGTAATGTGTAAGGTATAGAGTGTAGAGTGTAGGGTATAGAGTGTAGGGTATAGACTGTAGGGTATAGAGTGTAGGGTATAGAGTGTAGAGTGTAGGGTATAGAGTGTAGAGTGTAGGGTATAGAGTGTAGGGTATAGAGTGTAGGGTAGAGAGTGTAGGGTAGAGAGTGTAGAGTGTAGGGTATAGAGTGTAGGGTATAGAGTGTAGGGTATAGAGTGTAGAGTGTAGGGATTAGAGTGTAGTGTATAGAGTGTAGGGTGTAGAGTGTAGGGTATAGAGTGTATGGTATAGAGTGTAGGGTATAGAGTGTGGGGTGTAGAGTGTAGGATATAGAGTGTAGGGTATAGAGTGTAGGGAATAGAGTGTAGAGTGTAAGGTATAGAGTGTAGAGTGTAGGGCATAGAGTGTAGAGTGTAGGGTATAGAGTGTAGGGTATAGAGTGTAGGGTATAGAGTGTAGAGTGTAGGGTATAGAGTGTAGAGTGTAGGGTATAGAGTGTAGAGTGTAGGGCATAGAGTGTAGAGTGTAGGGTATAGAGTGTAGGGTATAGAGTGTAGGGTATACAGTGTAGGGTATACAGTGTAGAGTGTAGGGTATAGAGTGTAGAGTGTAGGGTATAGAGTGTAGGGTATAGAGTGCAGGGTATAGAGTGTAGGGTAGAGAGTGTAGAGTGTAGGGTATAGAGTGTAGGGTATAGAGTGTAGGGTATAGAGTGTAGGGAATAGAGTGTAGAGTGTAGGGATTAGAGTGTAGGGTATAGAGTGTAGGGTGTAGAGTGTAGGGTATAGAGTGTAGAGTGTAGGGTATAGAGTGTATGGTATAGAGTGTAGGGTATAGAGTGTAGGGTGTAGAGTGTAGGGTATAGAGTGTAGGGTATAGAGTGTAGGGTATAGAGTGTAGGGAATAGAGTGCAGAGTGTAAGGTATAGAGTGTAGAGTGTAGGGTATAGAGTGTAGGGTATAGAGTGTAGAGTGTAGGGATTAGAGTGTAGGGTATAGAGTGTAGGGTGTAGAGTGTAGGGTATAGAGTGTAGAGTGTAGGGTATAGAGTGTATGGTATAGAGTGTAGGTTATAGAGTGTAGGGTGTAGAGTGTAGGGTATAGAGTGTAGGGTATAGAGTGTAGGGTATAGAGTGTAGGGTATAGAGTGTAGAGTGTAGGGATTAGAGTGTAGGGTATAGAGTGTAGGGTGCAGAGTGTAGGGTATAAAGTGTAGAGTGTAGGGTATAGAGTGTATGGTATAGAGTGTAGGGTATAGAGTGTAGGGTGTAGAGTGTAGGGTATAGAGTGTAGGGTATAGAGTGTAGGGTATAGAGTGTAGGGAATAGAGTGCAGAGTGTAAGGTATAGAGTGTAGAGTGTAGGGTATAGAGTGTAGGGTATAGAGTGTAGAGTGTAGGGATTAGAGTGTAGGGTATAGAGTGTAGGGTGTACAGTGTAGGGTATAGAGTGTAGAGTGTAGGGTATAGAGTGTATGGTATAGAGTGTAGGTTATAGAGTGTAGGGTGTAGAGTGTAGGGTATAGAGTGTAGGGTATAGAGTGTAGGGTATAGAGTGTAGGGAATAGAGTGTAAAGTGTAAGGTATAGAGTGTAGAGTGTAGGGTATAGAGTGTAGGGTATAGACTGTAGGGTATAGAGTGTAGGGTATAGAGTGTAGGGTATAGAATGTAGAGTGTAGGCTATAGAGTGTAGGGTATAGAGTGTAGATTGTAGGGTATAGAGTGTAGGGTATAGAGTGTAGGGTATAGAGTGTAGGGTATAGAGTGTAGAGTGTAGGGTATAGTGTGTAGGGTATAGAGTGCAGGGTGTAGAGTGTAGGGTATAGAGTGTAGGGTATAGAGTGTAGAGTGTAGGGTATAGAGTGTATGCTATAGAGTGTATGGTGTAGAGTGTATGGTATAGAGTGTAGGGTATAGAGTGTAGAGTGTAGGGATTAGAGTGTAGGGTATAGAGTGAAGGGTGTAGAGTGTAGGGTATAGAGTGTAGAGTGTAGGGTATAGAGTGTATGGTATAGAGTGTAGGTTATAGAGTGTAGGGTGTAGAGTGTAGGGTATAGAGTGTAGGGTATAGAGTGTAGGGTATAGAGTGTAGGGTATAGAGTGTAGAGTGTAGGGATTAGAGTGTAGGGTATAGAGTGTAGGGTGTAGAGTGTAGGGTATAGAGTGTAGAGTGTAGGGTATAGAGTGTATGGTATAGAGTGTAGGGTATAGAGTGTAGGGTGTAGAGTGTAGGGTATAGAGTGTAGTGTATAGAGTGTAGGGTATAGAGTGTAGGGAATAGAGTGCAGAGTGTAAGGTATAGAGTGTAGAGTGTAGGGTATAGAGTGTAGGGTATAGAGTGTAGAGTGTAGGGATTAGAGTGTAGGGTATAGAGTGTAGGGTGTAGAGTGTAGGGTATAGAGTGTAGAGTGTAGGGTATAGAGTGTATGGTATAGAGTGTAGGTTATAGAGTGTAGGGTGTAGAGTGTAGGGTATAGAGTGTAGGGTATAGAGTGTAGGGTATAGAGTGTAGGGAATAGAGTGTAAAGTGTAAGGTATAGAGTGTAGAGTGTAGGGTATAGAGTGTAGGGTATAGACTGTAGGGTATAGAGTGTAGGGTATAGAGTGTAGGGTATAGATTGTAGAGTGTAGGCTATAGAGTGTAGGGTATAGAGTGTAGATTGTAGGGTATAGAGTGTAGGGTATAGAGTGTAGGGTATAGAGTGTAGGGTATAGAGTGTAGAGTGTAGGGTATAGTGTGTAGGGTATAGTGTGCAGGGTGTAGAGTGTAGGGTATAGAGTGTAGGGTATAGAGTGTAGAGTGTAGGGTATAGAGTGTATGCTATAGAGTGTATGGTGTAGAGTGTATGGTATAGAGTGTAGGGTATAGAGTGTAGAGTGTATGGTATAGAGTGTAGGGTATAGAGTGTAGGGTATAGAGTGTAGGGTATAGAGTGTAGAGTGTAGGGTATAGAGTGTAGGGTATAGAGTGCAGGGTATAGAGTGTAGGGTAGAGAGTGTAGAGTGTAGGGTATAGAGTGTAGGGTATAGAGTGTAGAGTGTAGGGATTAGAGTGTAGGGTATAGAGTGTAGGGTGTAGAGTGTAGGGTATAGAGTGTAGAGTGTAGGGTATAGAGTGTATGGTATAGAGTGTAGGGTATAGAGTGTAGGGTGTAGAGTGTAGGGTATAGAGTGTATGGTATAGAGTGTAGGGTATAGAGTGTAGGGTATAGAGTGTAGAGTGTAAGGTATAGAGTGTAGAGTGTAGGGTATAGAGTGTAGGGTATAGAGTGTAGAGTGTAGGGATTAGAGTGTAGGGTATAGAGTGTAGGGTGTAGAGTGTAGGGTATAGAGTGTAGAGTGTAGGGTATAGAGTGTATGGTATAGAGTGTAGGGTATAGAGTGTAGGGTGTAGAGTGTAGGGTATAGAGTGTAGGGTATAGAGTGTAGGGTATAGAGTGTAGGGTATAGAGTGTAGGGAATAGAGTGTAAAGTGTAAGGTATAGAGTGTAGAGTGTAGGGTATAGAGTGTAGGGTATAGAGTGTAGGGTATAGAGTGTAGGGTATAGAGTGTAGGGTATAGATTGTAGAGTGTAGGCTATAGAGTGTAGGGTATAGAGTGTAGATTGTAGGGTATAGAGTGTAGGGTATAGAATGTAGGGTATAGAGTGTAGGGTATAGAGTGTAGAGTGTAGGGTATAGTGTGTAGGGTATAGAGTGCAGGGTGTAGAGTGTAGGGTATAGAGTGTAGGGTATAGAGTGTAGAGTGTAGGGTATAGAGTGTATGCTATAGAGTGTATGGTGTAGAGTGTATGGTATAGAGTGTAGGGTATAGAGTGTAGAGTGTATGGTATAGAGTGTAGGGTATAGAGTGTAGGGTATAGAGTGTAGGGTAGAGAGTTTAGAGTGTATGGTATAGAGTGTAGGGTATAGAGTGTAGGGTATAGAGTGTAGAGTGTCGGGATTAGAGTGTAGGGTATAGAGTGTAGGGTGTAGAGTGTAGGGTATAGAGTGTAGAGTGTAGGGTATAGAGTGTATGGTATAGAGTGTAGGTTATAGAGTGTAGGGTGTAGAGTGTAGGGTATAGAGTGTAGGGTATAGAGTGTAGGGTATAGAGTGTAGGGTATAGAGTGTAGGGAATAGAGTGTAAAGTGTAAGGTATAGAGTGTAGAGTGTAGGGTATAGAGTGTAGGGTATAGACTGTAGGGTATAGAGTGTAGGGTATAGAGTGTAGGGTATAGATTGTAGAGTGTAGGCTATAGAGTGTAGGGTATAGAGTGTAGATTGTAGGGTATAGAGTGTAGGGTATAGAGTGTAGGGTATAGAGTGTAGGGTATAGAGTGTAGAGTGTAGGGTATAGTGTGTAGGGTATAGAGTGCAGGGTGTAGAGTGTAGGGTATAGAGTGTAGGGTATAGAGTGTAGAGTGTAGGGTATAGAGTGTATGCTATAGAGTGTATGGTGTAGAGTGTATGGTATAGAGTGTAGGGTATAGAGTGTAGAGTGTATGGTATAGAGTGTAGGGTATAGAGTGTAGGGTATAGAGTGTAGGGTATAGAGTGTAGAGTGTAGGGTATAGAGTGTAGGGTATAGAGTGTAGGGTAGAGAGTGTAGAGTGTAGGGTATAGAGTGTAGGGTATAGAGTGTAGGGTATAGAGTGTAGAGTGTAGGGATTAGAGTGTAGGGTATAGAGTGTAGGGTGTAGAGTGTAGGGTATAGAGTGTAGAGTGTAGGGTATAGAGTGTATGGTATAGAGTGTAGGGTATAGAGTGTAGGGTGTAGAGTGTAGGGTATAGAGTGTATGGTATAGAGTGTAGGGTATAGAGTGTAGGGTATAGAGTGTAGAGTGTAAGGTATAGAGTGTAGAGTGTAGGGTATAGAGTGTAGGGTATAGAGTGTAGAGTGTAGGGATTAGAGTGTAGGGTATAGAGTGTAGGGTGTAGAGTGTAGGGTATAGAGTGTAGAGTGTAGGGTATAGAGTGTATGGTATAGAGTGTAGGGTATAGAGTGTAGGGTGTAGAGTGTAGGGTATAGAGTGTAGGGTATAGAGTGTAGGGTATAGAGTGTAGGGTATAGAGTGTAGGGAATAGAGTGTAAAGTGTAAGGTATAGAGTGTAGAGTGTAGGGTATAGAGTGTAGGGTATAGAGTGTAGGGTATAGAGTGTAGGGTATAGATTGTAGAGTGTAGGCTATAGAGTGTAGGGTATAGAGTGTAGATTGTAGGGTATAGAGTGTAGGGTATAGAGTGTAGGGTATAGAGTGTAGGGTATAGAGTGTAGAGTGTAGGGTATAGTGTGTAGGGTATAGAGTGCAGGGTGTAGAGTGTAGGGTATAGAGTGTAGGGTATAGAGTGTAGAGTGTAGGGTATAGAGTGTATGCTATAGAGTGTATGGTGTAGAGTGTATGGTATAGAGTGTAGGGTATAGAGTGTAGAGTGTATGGTATAGAGTGTAGGGTATAGAGTGTAGGGTATAGAGTGTATGTTATAGAGTGTAGGGTATAGAGTGTAGGGTAGAGAGTGTAGAGTGTATGGTATAGAGTGTAGGGTATAGAGTGTAGGGTATAGAGTGTAGAGTGTCGGGATTAGAGTGTAGGGTATAGAGTGTAGGATGTAGAGTGTAGGGTATAGAGTGTAGAGTGTAGGGTATAGAGTGTATGGTATAGAGTGTAGGGTATAGAGTGTAGGGTGTAGAGTGTAGGGTATAGAGTGTAGGGTATAGAGTGTAGGGTATAGAGTGTAAGGTATAGAGTGTAGGGTGTAGAGTGTAGGGTATAGAGTGTAGGGTATAGAGTGTAGGGTATAGAGTGTATGGTATAGAGTGTATAGTGTAGGATATAGAGTGTAGGGTATAGAGTGTAGAGTGTAGGGTATAGAGTGTAGGGTACAGAGTGTAGAGTGTAGGGATTAGAGTGTAGGGTATAGAGTGTAGGGTATAGAGTGTAGAGTGTAGGGTATAGAGTGTAGGGTATAGAGTGTAGAGTGTAGGGTATAGAGTGTAGGGTATAGAGTGTAGGGTATAGAGTGTAGGGTATAGAGTGTAGGGTATAGAGTGTAGAGTGTAGGGTATAGAGTGTAGGGTATAGAGTGTAGGGTATAGAGTGTAGAGTGTAGGGTATAGAGTGTAGGTTATAGAGTGTAGGGTATAGAGTGTAGGGCATAGAGTGTAGGGTATAGAGTGTAGGGTGTAGAGTGTAGGGTATAGAGTGTAGGGTATAGAGTGTAGAGTGTAGGGTATAGAGTGTAGGGTATAGAGTGTAGGGTATAGAGTGTAGGGTATAGAGTGTAGGGTATAGAGTGTAGAGTGTAGAGTATAGAGTGTAGAGTGTAGGGTATAGAGTGTAAGGTATAGAGTGTAGGGTATAGAGTGTAGGGTATAGAGTGTAGAGTGTAGGGTATAGAGTGTAGAGTGTAGGGTATAGAGTGTATGGTATAGAGTGTAGGGTATAGAGTGTAGGGTGTAGAGTGTTGGGTATAGAGTGTAGGGTATAGAGTGTAGGGTATAGAGTGTAGGGTATAGAGTGTAGGGAATAGAGTGTAGAGTGTAGGGTATAGAGTGTAGAGTGTAGGGATTAGAGTGTAGGGTATAGAGTGTAGGGTATAGAGTGTAGGGTATAGAGTGTAGAGTGTAGGGTATAGAGTGTAGGGTATAGAGTGTAGGGTATAGAGTGTAGGGCATAGAGTGTAGGATATAGAGTGTAGGGTATAGAGTGTAGAGTGTAGGGTATAGAGTGTAGGGTATAGAGTGTAGGGTATAGAGTGTAGGGTATAGAGTGTAGGGTATAGAGTGTAGGGTATAGAGTGTAGGGCATAGAGTGTAGGGTATAGAGTGTAGGGTATAGAGTGTAGAGTGTAGGGTATAGAGTGTAGGGTATAGAGTGTAGGGTATAGAGTGTAGAGTGTAGGGTATAGAGTGTAGGGTATAAAGTGTAGAGTGTAGGGTATAGAGTGTAGGGTATAGAGTGTAGGGTATAGAGTGTAGGGCATAGAGTGTAGGGTATAGAGTGTAGGGCATAGAGTGTAGAGTGTAGGGTATAGAGTGTAGGGTATAGAGTGTAGGGTATAGAGTGTAGGGTATAGAGTGTAGAGTGTAGGGTATAGAGTGTAGAGTGTAGGGTATAGAGTGTAGAGTGTAGGGCATAGAGTGTAGGGTATAGAGTGTAGGGTATAGAGTGTAGGGTATAGAGTGTAGGGTATAGAGTGTAGGGTATAGAGTGTAGAGTGTAGGATATAGAGTGTACAGTGTAGGGTATAGAGTGTAGGGTATAGAGTGCAGGGTATAGAGTGTAGGGTAGAGAGTGTAGAGTGTAGGGTATAGAGTGTAGGGTATAGAGTGTAGGGTATAGAGTGTAGAGTGTAGGGATTAGAGTGTAGGGTATAGAGTGTAGGGTGTAGAGTGTAGGGTATAGAGTGTAGAGTGTAGGGTATAGAGTGTATGGTATAGAGTGTAGGGTATAGAGTGTAGGGTGTAGAGTGTAGGGTATAGAGTGTAGGGTATAGAGTGTAGGGTATAGAGTGTAGGGTATAGAGTGTAGAGTGTAGGGTATAGAGTGTAGAGTGTAGGGTATAGAGTGTAGAGTGTAGGGCATAGAGTGTAGGGTATAGAGTGTAGGGTATAGAGTGTAGGGTATAGAGTGTAGGGTATAGAGTGTAGGGTATAGAGTGTAGAGTGTAGGATATAGAGTGTAGAGTGTAGGGTATAGAGTGTAGGGTATAGAGTGCAGGGTATAGAGTGTAGGGTAGAGAGTGTAGAGTGTAGGGTATAGAGTGTAGGGTATAGAGTGTAGGGTATAGAGTGTAGAGTGTAGGGATTAGAGTGTAGGGTATAGAGTGTAGGGTGTAGAGTGTAGGGTATAGAGTGTAGAGTGTAGGGTATAGAGTGTATGGTATAGAGTGTAGGGTATAGAGTGTAGGGTGTAGAGTGTAGGGTATAGAGTGTAGGGTATAGAGTGTAGGGTATAGAGTGTAGGGAATAGAGTGCAGAGTGTAAGGTATAGAGTGTAGAGTGTAGGGTATAGAGTGTAGGGTATAGAGTGTAGAGTGTAGGGATTAGAGTGTAGGGTATAGAGTGTAGGGTGTAGAGTGTAGGGTATAGAGTGTAGAGTGTAGGGTATAGCGTGTATGGTATAGAGTGTAGGTTATAGAGTGTAGGGTGTAGAGTGTAGGGTATAGAGTGTAGGGTATAGAGTGTAGGGTATAGAGTGTAGGGTATAGAGTGTAGGGTATAGAGTGTAGGGCATAGAGTGTAGGGTATAGAGTGTAGGGTATAGAGTGTAGAGTGTAGGGTATAGAGTGTAGGGTATAGAGTGTAGGGTATAGAGTGTAGAGTGTAGGGTATAGAGTGTAGGGTATAAAGTGTAGAGTGTAGGGTATAGAGTGTAGGGTATAGAGTGTAGGGTATAGAGTGTAGGGCATAGAGTGTAGGGTATAGAGTGTAGGGCATAGAGTGTAGAGTGTAGGGTATAGAGTGTAGGGTATAGAGTGTAGGGTATAGAGTGTAGGGTATAGAGTGTAGAGTGTAGGGTATAGAGTGTAGAGTGTAGGGTATAGAGTGTAGAGTGTAGGGCATAGAGTGTAGGGTATAGAGTGTAGGGTATAGAGTGTAGGGTATAGAGTGTAGGGTATAGAGTGTAGGGTATAGAGTGTAGAGTGTAGGATATAGAGTGTAGAGTGTAGGGTATAGAGTGTAGGGTATAGAGTGCAGGGTATAGAGTGTAGGGTAGAGAGTGTAGAGTGTAGGGTATAGAGTGTAGGGTATAGAGTGTAGGGTATAGAGTGTAGAGTGTAGGGATTAGAGTGTAGGGTATAGAGTGTAGGGTGTAGAGTGTAGGGTATAGAGTGTAGAGTGTAGGGTATAGAGTGTATGGTATAGAGTGTAGGGTATAGAGTGTAGGGTGTAGAGTGTAGGGTATAGAGTGTAGGGTATAGAGTGTAGGGTATAGAGTGTAGGGTATAGAGTGTAGAGTGTAGGGTATAGAGTGTAGAGTGTAGGGTATAGAGTGTAGAGTGTAGGGCATAGAGTGTAGGGTATAGAGTGTAGGGTATAGAGTGTAGGGTATAGAGTGTAGGGTATAGAGTGTAGGGTATAGAGTGTAGAGTGTAGGATATAGAGTGTAGAGTGTAGGGTATAGAGTGTAGGGTATAGAGTGCAGGGTATAGAGTGTAGGGTAGAGAGTGTAGAGTGTAGGGTATAGAGTGTAGGGTATAGAGTGTAGGGTATAGAGTGTAGAGTGTAGGGATTAGAGTGTAGGGTATAGAGTGTAGGGTGTAGAGTGTAGGGTATAGAGTGTAGAGTGTAGGGTATAGAGTGTATGGTATAGAGTGTAGGGTATAGAGTGTAGGGTGTAGAGTGTAGGGTATAGAGTGTAGGGTATAGAGTGTAGGGTATAGAGTGTAGGGAATAGAGTGCAGAGTGTAAGGTATAGAGTGTAGAGTGTAGGGTATAGAGTGTAGGGTATAGAGTGTAGAGTGTAGGGATTAGAGTGTAGGGTATAGAGTGTAGGGTGTAGAGTGTAGGGTATAGAGTGTAGAGTGTAGGGTATAGCGTGTATGGTATAGAGTGTAGGTTATAGAGTGTAGGGTGTAGAGTGTAGGGTATAGAGTGTAGGGTATAGAGTGTAGGGTATAGAGTGTAGGGTATAGAGTGTAGGGAATAAAGTGTAAAGTGTAAGGTATAGAGTGTAGAGTGTAGGGTATAGAGTGTAGGGTATAGACTGTAGGGTATAGAGTGTAGGGTATAGAGTGTAGGGTATAGATTGTAGAGTGTAGGCTATAGAGTGTAGGGTATAGAGTGTAGATTGTAGGGTATAGAGTGTAGGGTATAGAGTGTAGGGTATAGAGTGTAGGGTATAGAGTGTAGAGTGTAGGGTGTAGTGTGTAGGGTATAGAGTGCAGGGTGTAGAGTGTAGGGTATAGAGTGTAGGGTATAGAGTGTAGAGTGTAGGGTATAGAGTGTATGCTATAGAGTGTATGGTGTAGAGTGTATGGTATAGAGTGTAGGGTATAGAGTGTAGAGTGTAGGGATTAGAGTGTAGGGTATAGAGTGTAGGGTGTAGAGTGTAGGGTATAGAGTGTAGAGTGTAGGGTATAGAGTGTATGGTATAGAGTGTAGGTTATAGAGTGTAGGGTGTAGAGTGTAGGGTACAGAGTGTAGGGTATAGAGTGTAGGGTATAGAGTGTAGAGTGTAGGGATTAGAGTGTAGGGTATAGAGTGTAGGGTGTAGAGTGTAGGGTATAGAGTGTAGAGTGTAGGGTATAGAGTGTATGGTATAGAGTGTAGGGTATAGAGTGTAGGGTGTAGAGTGTAGGGTATAGAGTGTAGGGTATAGAGTGTAGGGAATAGAGTGCAGAGTGTAAGGTATAGAGTGTAGAGTGTAGGGCATAGAGTGTAGAGTGTAGGGTATAGAGTGTAGGGTATAGAGTGTAGGGTATAGAGTGTAGGGTATGGAGTGTAGAGTGTAGGGTATAGAGTGTAGAGTGTAGGGTATAGAGTGTAGAGTGTAGGGCATAGAGTGTAGAGTGTAGGGTATAGAGTGTAGGGTATAGAGTGTAGGGTATAGAGTGTAGGGTATAGAGTGTAGGGTATAGAGTGTAGAGTGTAGGGTATAGAGTGTAGAGTGTAGGGTATAGAGTGCAGGGTATAGAGTGTAGGGTAGAGAGTGTAGAGTGTAGGGTGTAGAGTGTAGGGTATAGAGTGTAGGGTATAGAGTGTAGAGTGTAGGGATTAGAGTGTAGGGTATAGAGTGTAGGGTGTAGAGTGTAGGGTATAGAGTGTAGAGTGTAGGGTATAGAGTGTATGGTATAGAGTGTAGGGTATAGAGTGTAGGGTATAGAGTGTAGGGAATAGAGTGCAGAGTGTAAGGTATAGAGTGTAGAGTGTAGGGTATAGAGTGTAGGGTATAGAGTGTAGAGTGTAGGGATTAGAGTGTAGGGTATAGAGTGTAGGGTGTAGAGTGTAGGGTATAGAGTGTAGAGTGTATGGTATAGAGTGTAGGTTATAGAGTGTAGGGTGTAGAGTGTAGGGTATAGAGTGTAGGGTATAGAGTGTAGGGTATAGAGTGTAGGGTATAGAGTGTAGAGTGTAGGGATTAGAGTGTAGGGTATAGAGTGTAGGGTGTAGAGTGTAGGGTATAGAGTGTAGAGTGTAGGGTATAGAGTGTATGGTATAGAGTGTAGGGTATAGAGTGTAGGGTGTAGAGTGTAGGGTATAGAGTGTAGGGTATAGAGTGTAGGGTATAGAGTGTAGGGAATAGAGTGCAGAGTGTAAGGTATAGAGTGTAGAGTGTAGGGTATAGAGTGTAGGGTATAGAGTGTAGAGTGTAGGGATTAGAGTGTAGGGTATAGAGTGTAGGGTGTAGAGTGTAGGGTATAGAGTGTAGAGTGTAGGGTATAGAGTGTATGGTATAGAGTGTAGGTTATAGAGTGTAGGGTGTAGAGTGTAGGGTATAGAGTGTAAGGTATAGAGTGTAGGGTATAGAGTGTAGGGTATAGAGTGCAGGGAATAGAGTGTAAAGTGTAAGGTATAGAGTGTAGAGTGTAGGGTATAGAGTGTAGGGTATAGACTGTAGGGTATAGAGTGTAGGGTATAGAGTGTAGGGTATAGATTGTAGAGTGTAGGCTATAGAGTGTAGGGTATAGAGTGTAGATTGTAGGGTATAGAGTGTAGGGTATAGAGTGTAGGGTATAGAGTGTAGGGTATAGAGTGTAGAGTGTAGGGTATAGTGTGTAGGGTATAGAGTGCAGGGTGTAGAGTGTAGGGTATAGAGTGTAGGGTATAGAGTGTAGAGTGTAGGGTATAGAGTGTATGCTATAGAGTGTATGGTGTAGAGTGTATGGTATAGAGTGTAGGGTATAGAGTGTAGAGTGTAGGGATTAGAGTGTAGGGTATAGAGTGTAGGGTGTAGAGTGTAGGGTATAGAGTGTAGAGTGTAGGGTATAGAGTGTATGGTATAGAGTGTAGGTTATAGAGTGTAGGGTGTAGAGTGTAGGGTATAGAGTGTAGGGTATATAGTGTAGGGTATAGAGTATAGGGTATAGAGTGTAGAGTGTAGGGATTAGAGTGTAGGGTATAGAGTGTAGGGTGTAGAGTGTAGGGTATAGAGTGTAGAGTGTAGGGTATAGAGTGTATGGTATAGAGTGTAGGGTATAGAATGTAGGGTGTAGAGTGTAGGGTATAGAGTCTAGGGTATAGAGTGTAGGGTATAGAGTGTAGGGAATAGAGTGCAGAGTGTAAGGTATAGAGTGTAGAGTGTAGGGTATAGAGTGTAGGGTATAGAGTGTAGAGTGTAGGGATTAGAGTGTAGGGTATAGAGTGTAGGGTGTAGAGTGTAGGGTATAGAGTGTAGAGTGTAGGGTATAGAGTGTATGGTATAGAGTGTAGGTTATAGAGTGTAGGGTGTAGAGTGTAGGGTATAGAGTGTAGGGTATAGAGTGTAGGGTATAGAGTGTAGGGTATAGAGTGTAGGGAATAGAGTGTAAAGTGTAAGGTATAGAGTGTAGAGTGTAGGGTATAGAGTGTAGGGTATAGACTGTAGGGTATAGAGTGTAGGGTATAGAGTGTAGGGTATAGATTGTAGAGTGTAGGCTATAGAGTGTAGGGAATAGAGTGTAGATTGTAGGGTATAGAGTGTAGGGTATAGAGTGTAGGGTATAGAGTGCAGGGTATAGAGTGTAGAGTGTAGGGTATAGTGTGTAGGGTATAGAGTGCAGGGTGTAGAGTGTAGGGTATAGAGTGTAGGGTATAGAGTGTAGAGTGTAGGGTATAGAGTGTATGCTATAGAGTGTATGGTGTAGAGTGTATGGTATAGAGTGTAGGGTATAGAGTGTAGAGTGTATGGTATAGAGTGTAGGGTATAGAGTGTAGGGTATAGAGTGTAGGGTATAGAGTGTAGAGTGTAGGGTATAGAGTGTAGGGTATAGAGTGCAGGGTATAGAGTGTAGGGTAGAGAGTGTAGAGTGTAGGGTATAGAGTGTAGGGTATAGAGTGTAGGGTATAGAGTGTAGAGTGTAGGGATTAGAGTGTAGGGTATAGAGTGTAGGGTGTAGAGTGTAGGGTATAGAGTGTAGAGTGTAGGGTATAGAGTGTATGGTATAGAGTGTAGGGTATAGAGTGCAGGGTATAGAGTGTAGGGTAGAGAGTGTAGAGTGTAGGGTATAGAGTGTAGGGTATAGAGTGTAGGGTATAGAGTGTAGAGTGTAGGGATTAGAGTGTAGGGTATAGAGTGTAGGGTGTAGAGTGTAGGGTATAGAGTGTAGAGTGTAGGGTATAGAGTGTATGGTATAGAGTGTAGGGTATAGAGTGTAGGGTATAGAGTGTAGGGTAGAGAGTGTAGAGTGTAGGGTATAGAGTGTAGGGTATAGAGTGTAGGGTATAGAGTGTAGAGTGTAGGGATTAGAGTGTAGGGTATAGAGTGTAGGGTGTAGAGTGTAGGGTATAGAGTGTAGAGTGTAGGGTATAGAGTGTATGGTATAGAGTGTAGGGTATAGAGTGTAGGGTGTAGAGTGTAGGGTATAGAGTGTAGGGTATAGAGTGTAGGGTATAGAGTGTAGGGAATAGAGTGCAGAGTGTAAGGTATAGAGTGTAGAGTGTAGGGTATAGAGTGTAGGGTATAGAGTGTAGAGTGTAGGGATTAGAGTGTAGGGTATAGAGTGTAGGGTGTAGAGTGTAGGGTATAGAGTGTAGAGTGTAGGGTATAGCGTGTATGGTATAGAGTGTAGGTTATAGAGTGTAGGGTGTAGAGTGTAGGGTATAGAGTGTAGGGTATAGAGTGTAGGGTATAGAGTGTAGGGTATAGAGTGTAGGGTATAGAGTGTAGGGCATAGAGTGTAGGGTATAGAGTGTAGGGTATAGAGTGTAGAGTGTAGGGTATAGAGTGTAGGGTATAGAGTGTAGGGTATAGAGTGTAGAGTGTAGGGTATAGAGTGTAGGGTATAAAGTGTAGAGTGTAGGGTATAGAGTGTAGGGTATAGAGTGTAGGGTATAGAGTGTAGGGCATAGAGTGTAGGGTATAGAGTGTAGGGCATAGAGTGTAGAGTGTAGGGTATAGAGTGTAGGGTATAGAGTGTAGGGTATAGAGTGTAGGGTATAGAGTGTAGAGTGTAGGGTATAGAGTGTAGAGTGTAGGGTATAGAGTGTAGAGTGTAGGGCATAGAGTGTAGGGTATAGAGTGTAGGGTATAGAGTGTAGGGTATAGAGTGTAGGGTATAGAGTGTAGAGTGTAGGATATAGAGTGTACAGTGTAGGGTATAGAGTGTAGGGTATAGAGTGCAGGGTATAGAGTGTAGGGTAGAGAGTGTAGAGTGTAGGGTATAGAGTGTAGGGTATAGAGTGTAGGGTATAGAGTGTAGAGTGTAGGGATTAGAGTGTAGGGTATAGAGTGTAGGGTGTAGAGTGTAGGGTATAGAGTGTAGAGTGTAGGGTATAGAGTGTATGGTATAGAGTGTAGGGTATAGAGTGTAGGGTGTAGAGTGTAGGGTATAGAGTGTAGGGTATAGAGTGTAGGGTATAGAGTGTAGGGTATAGAGTGTAGAGTGTAGGGTATAGAGTGTAGAGTGTAGGGTATAGAGTGTAGAGTGTAGGGCATAGAGTGTAGGGTATAGAGTGTAGGGTATAGAGTGTAGGGTATAGAGTGTAGGGTATAGAGTGTAGGGTATAGTGTGTAGAGTGTAGGATATAGAGTGTAGAGTGTAGGGTATAGAGTGTAGGGTATAGAGTGCAGGGTATAGAGTGTAGGGTAGAGAGTGTAGAGTGTAGGGTATAGAGTGTAGGGTATAGAGTGTAGGGTATAGAGTGTAGAGTGTAGGGATTAGAGTGTAGGGTATAGAGTGTAGGGTGTAGAGTGTAGGGTATAGAGTGTAGAGTGTAGGGTATAGAGTGTATGGTATAGAGTGTAGGGTATAGAGTGTAGGGTGTAGAGTGTAGGGTATAGAGTGTAGGGTATAGAGTGTAGGGTATAGAGTGTAGGGAATAGAGTGCAGAGTGTAAGGTATAGAGTGTAGAGTGTAGGGTATAGAGTGTAGGGTATAGAGTGTAGAGTGTAGGGATTAGAGTGTAGGGTATAGAGTGTAGGGTGTAGAGTGTAGGGTATAGAGTGTAGAGTGTAGGGTATAGCGTGTATGGTATAGAGTGTAGGTTATAGAGTGTAGGGTGTAGAGTGTAGGGTATAGAGTGTAGGGTATAGAGTGTAGGGTATAGAGTGTAGGGTATAGAGTGTAGGGAATAAAGTGTAAAGTGTAAGGTATAGAGTGTAGAGTGTAGGGTATAGAGTGTAGGGTATAGACTGTAGGGTATAGAGTGTAGGGTATAGAGTGTAGGGTATAGATTGTAGAGTGTAGGCTATAGAGTGTAGGGTATAGAGTGTAGATTGTAGGGTATAGAGTGTAGGGTACAGAGTGTAGGGTATAGAGTGTAGGGTATAGAGTGTAGAGTGTAGGGTGTAGTGTGTAGGGTATAGAGTGCAGGGTGTAGAGTGTAGGGTATAGAGTGTAGGGTATAGAGTGTAGAGTGTAGGGTATAGAGTGTATGCTATAGAGTGTATGGTGTAGAGTGTATGGTATAGAGTGTAGGGTATAGAGTGTAGAGTGTAGGGATTAGAGTGTAGGGTATAGAGTGTAGGGTGTAGAGTGTAGGGTATAGAGTGTAGAGTGTAGGGTATAGAGTGTATGGTATAGAGTGTAGGTTATAGAGTGTAGGGTGTAGAGTGTAGGGTACAGAGTGTAGGGTATAGAGTGTAGGGTATAGAGTGTAGAGTGTAGGGATTAGAGTGTAGGGTATAGAGTGTAGGGTGTAGAGTGTAGGGTATAGAGTGTAGAGTGTAGGGTATAGAGTGTATGGTATAGAGTGTAGGGTATAGAGTGTAGGGTGTAGAGTGTAGGGTATAGAGTGTAGGGTATAGAGTGTAGGGAATAGAGTGCAGAGTGTAAGGTATAGAGTGTAGAGTGTAGGGCATAGAGTGTAGAGTGTAGGGTATAGAGTGTAGGGTATAGAGTGTAGGGTATAGAGTGTAGGGTATGGAGTGTAGAGTGTAGGGTATAGAGTGTAGAGTGTAGGGTATAGAGTGTAGAGTGTAGGGCATAGAGTGTAGAGTGTAGGGTATAGAGTGTAGGGTATAGAGTGTAGGGTATAGAGTGTAGGGTATAGAGTGTAGGGTATAGAGTGTAGAGTGTAGGGTATAGAGTGTAGAGTGTAGGGTATAGAGTGCAGGGTATAGAGTGTAGGGTAGAGAGTGTAGAGTGTAGGGTGTAGAGTGTAGGGTATAGAGTGTAGGGTATAGAGTGTAGAGTGTAGGGATTAGAGTGTAGGGTATAGAGTGTAGGGTGTAGAGTGTAGGGTATAGAGTGTAGAGTGTAGGGTATAGAGTGTATGGTATAGAGTGTAGGGTATAGAGTGTAGGGTATAGAGTGTAGGGAATAGAGTGCAGAGTGTAAGGTATAGAGTGTAGAGTGTAGGGTATAGAGTGTAGGGTATAGAGTGTAGAGTGTAGGGATTAGAGTGTAGGGTATAGAGTGTAGGGTGTAGAGTGTAGGGTATAGAGTGTAGAGTGTATGGTATAGAGTGTAGGTTATAGAGTGTAGGGTGTAGAGTGTAGGGTATAGAGTGTAGGGTATAGAGTGTAGGGTATAGAGTGTAGGGTATAGAGTGTAGAGTGTAGGGATTAGAGTGTAGGGTATAGAGTGTAGGGTGTAGAGTGTAGGGTATAGAGTGTAGAGTGTAGGGTATAGAGTGTATGGTATAGAGTGTAGGGTATAGAGTGTAGGGTGTAGAGTGTAGGGTATAGAGTGTAGGGTATAGAGTGTAGGGTATAGAGTGTAGGGAATAGAGTGCAGAGTGTAAGGTATAGAGTGTAGAGTGTAGGGTATAGAGTGTAGGGTATAGAGTGTAGAGTGTAGGGATTAGAGTGTAGGGTATAGAGTGTAGGGTGTAGAGTGTAGGGTATAGAGTGTAGAGTGTAGGGTATAGAGTGTATGGTATAGAGTGTAGGTTATAGAGTGTAGGGTGTAGAGTGTAGGGTATAGAGTGTAAGGTATAGAGTGTAGGGTATAGAGTGTAGGGTATAGAGTGCAGGGAATAGAGTGTAAAGTGTAAGGTATAGAGTGTAGAGTGTAGGGTATAGAGTGTAGGGTATAGACTGTAGGGTATAGAGTGTAGGGTATAGAGTGTAGGGTATAGATTGTAGAGTGTAGGCTATAGAGTGTAGGGTATAGAGTGTAGATTGTAGGGTATAGAGTGTAGGGTATAGAGTGTAGGGTATAGAGTGTAGGGTATAGAGTGTAGAGTGTAGGGTATAGTGTGTAGGGTATAGAGTGCAGGGTGTAGAGTGTAGGGTATAGAGTGTAGGGTATAGAGTGTAGAGTGTAGGGTATAGAGTGTATGCTATAGAGTGTATGGTGTAGAGTGTATGGTATAGAGTGTAGGGTATAGAGTGTAGAGTGTAGGGATTAGAGTGTAGGGTATAGAGTGTAGGGTGTAGAGTGTAGGGTATAGAGTGTAGAGTGTAGGGTATAGAGTGTATGGTATAGAGTGTAGGTTATAGAGTGTAGGGTGTAGAGTGTAGGGTATAGAGTGTAGGGTATATAGTGTAGGGTATAGAGTATAGGGTATAGAGTGTAGAGTGTAGGGATTAGAGTGTAGGGTATAGAGTGTAGGGTGTAGAGTGTAGGGTATAGAGTGTAGAGTGTAGGGTATAGAGTGTATGGTATAGAGTGTAGGGTATAGAATGTAGGGTGTAGAGTGTAGGGTATAGAGTCTAGGGTATAGAGTGTAGGGTATAGAGTGTAGGGAATAGAGTGCAGAGTGTAAGGTATAGAGTGTAGAGTGTAGGGTATAGAGTGTAGGGTATAGAGTGTAGAGTGTAGGGATTAGAGTGTAGGGTATAGAGTGTAGGGTGTAGAGTGTAGGGTATAGAGTGTAGAGTGTAGGGTATAGAGTGTATGGTATAGAGTGTAGGTTATAGAGTGTAGGGTGTAGAGTGTAGGGTATAGAGTGTAGGGTATAGAGTGTAGGGTATAGAGTGTAGGGAATAGAGTGTAAAGTGTAAGGTATAGAGTGTAGAGTGTAGGGTATAGAGTGTAGGGTATAGACTGTAGGGTATAGAGTGTAGGGTATAGAGTGTAGGGTATAGATTGTAGAGTGTAGGCTATAGAGTGTAGGGAATAGAGTGTAGATTGTAGGGTATAGAGTGTAGGGTATAGAGTGTAGGGTATAGAGTGCAGGGTATAGAGTGTAGAGTGTAGGGTATAGTGTGTAGGGTATAGAGTGCAGGGTGTAGAGTGTAGGGTATAGAGTGTAGGGTATAGAGTGTAGAGTGTAGGGTATAGAGTGTATGCTATAGAGTGTATGGTGTAGAGTGTATGGTATAGAGTGTAGGGTATAGAGTGTAGAGTGTATGGTATAGAGTGTAGGGTATAGAGTGTAGGGTATAGAGTGTAGGGTATAGAGTGTAGAGTGTAGGGTATAGAGTGTAGGGTATAGAGTGCAGGGTATAGAGTGTAGGGTAGAGAGTGTAGAGTGTAGGGTATAGAGTGTAGGGTATAGAGTGTAGGGTATAGAGTGTAGAGTGTAGGGATTAGAGTGTAGGGTATAGAGTGTAGGGTGTAGAGTGTAGGGTATAGAGTGTAGAGTGTAGGGTATAGAGTGTATGGTATAGAGTGTAGGGTATAGAGTGCAGGGTATAGAGTGTAGGGTAGAGAGTGTAGAGTGTAGGGTATAGAGTGTAGGGTATAGAGTGTAGGGTATAGAGTGTAGAGTGTAGGGATTAGAGTGTAGGGTATAGAGTGTAGGGTGTAGAGTGTAGGGTATAGAGTGTAGAGTGTAGGGTATAGAGTGTATGGTATAGAGTGTAGGGTATAGAGTGTAGGGTATAGAGTGTAGGGTATAGAGTGTAGGGTATAGAGTCTAGAGTGTAAGGTATAGAGTGTAGAGTGTAGGGTATAGAGTGTAGGGTATAGAGTGTAGAGTGTAGGGATTAGAGTGTAGGGTATAGAGTGTAGGGTGTAGAGTGTAGGGTATAGAGTGTAGAGTGTAGGGTATAGAGTGTATGGTATAGAGTGTAGGGTATAGAGTGTAGAGTGTAGGGTATAGAGTGTAGGGTATAGAGTGTAGGGTATAGAGTGTAGGGTATAGAGTGTAGGGTATAGAGTGTAGAGTGTAGGGTATAGAGTGTAGGGTATAGAGTGTAGGGTATAGAGTGTAGAGTGTAGGGTATAGAGTGTAGGGTATAGAGTGTAGAGTGTAGGGTATAGAGTGTAGGGTATAGAGTGTAGGGTATAGAGTGTAGGGTATAGAGTGTAGGGTATAGAGTGTAGAGTGTAGGGTATAGAGTGTAGAGTGTAGGGTATAGAGTGTAGGGTATAGAGTGTAGGGTATAGAGTGTAGGGTATAGAGTTTAGAGTGTAGGGTATAGTGTGTAGAGTGTAGGGTATAGAGTGTATGGTATAGAGTGTTGGGTATAGAGTGTAGGGTATAGAGTGTAGGGTATAGAGTGTAGGGTATAGAGTGTAGAGTGTAAGGTATAGAGTGTAGAGTGTAGGGTATAGAGTGTAGGGTATAGAGTGTAGAGTGTAGGGATTAGAGTGTAGGGTATAGAGTGTAGGGTATAGAGTGTAGGGTATAGAGTGTAGAGTGTAGGGTATAGAGTGTAGGGTATAGAGTGTAGGGTATAGAGTGTAGGGCATAGAGTGTAGGGTATAGAGTGTAGGGTATAGAGTGTAGAGTGTAGGGTATAGAGTGTAGGGTATAGAATGTAGGGTATAGATTGTAGAGTGTAGGGTATAGAGTGTAGGGTATAGAGTGTAGGGTATAGAGTGTAGGGCATAGAGTGTAGGGTATAGAGTGTAGGGTATAGAGTGTAGAGTGTAGGGTATAGAGTGTAGGGTATAGAGTGTAGAGTGTAGGGTATAGAGTGTAGGGTATAGAGTGTAGTGTATAGAGTGTAGGGTATAGAGTGTAGGGTATAGAGTGTAGAGTGTAGGGTATAGAGTGTAGAGTGTAGGGTATAGAGTGTAGGGTATAGAGTGTAGGGTATAGAGTGTAGGGCATAGAGTGTAGGGTATAGAATGTAGGGTATAGAGTGTAGAGTGTAGGGTATAGAGTGTAGGGTATAGAGTGTAGAGTGTAGGGTATAGAGTGTAGGGTATAGAGTGTAGGGTATAGAGTGTAGGGTATAGAGTGTAGAGTGTAGGGTATAGAGTGTAGAGTGTAGGGTATAGAGTGTAGGGTATAGAGTGTAGGGTATAGAGTGTAGGGTATAGAGTTTAGAGTGTAGGGTATAGAGTGTAGAGTGTAGGGATTAGAGTGTAGGGTATAGAGTGTAGGGTGTAGAGTGTAGGGTATAGAGTGTAGAGTGTAGGGTATAGCGTGTATGGTATAGAGTGTAGGTTATAGAGTGTAGGGTGTAGAGTGTAGGGTATAGAGTGTAGGGTATAGAGTGTAGGGTATAGAGTGTAGGGTATAGAGTGTAGGGAATAAAGTGTAAAGTGTAAGGTATAGAGTGTAGAGTGTAGGGTATAGAGTGTAGGGTATAGACTGTAGGGTATAGAGTGTAGGGTATAGAGTGTAGGGTATAGATTGTAGAGTGTAGGCTATAGAGTGTAGGGTATAGAGTGTAGATTGTAGGGTATAGAGTGTAGGGTATAGAGTGTAGGGTATAGAGTGTAGGGTATAGAGTGTAGAGTGTAGGGTGTAGTGTGTAGGGTATAGAGTGCAGGGTGTAGAGTGTAGGGTATAGAGTGTAGGGTATAGAGTGTAGAGTGTAGGGTATAGAGTGTATGCTATAGAGTGTATGGTGTAGAGTGTATGGTATAGAGTGTAGGGTATAGAGTGTAGAGTGTAGGGATTAGAGTGTAGGGTATAGAGTGTAGGGTGTAGAGTGTAGGGTATAGAGTGTAGAGTGTAGGGTATAGAGTGTATGGTATAGAGTGTAGGTTATAGAGTGTAGGGTGTAGAGTGTAGGGTACAGAGTGTAGGGTATAGAGTGTAGGGTATAGAGTGTAGAGTGTAGGGATTAGAGTGTAGGGTATAGAGTGTAGGGTGTAGAGTGTAGGGTATAGAGTGTAGAGTGTAGGGTATAGAGTGTATGGTATAGAGTGTAGGGTATAGAGTGTAGGGTGTAGAGTGTAGGGTATAGAGTGTAGGGTATAGAGTGTAGGGAATAGAGTGCAGAGTGTAAGGTATAGAGTGTAGAGTGTAGGGCATAGAGTGTAGAGTGTAGGGTATAGAGTGTAGGGTATAGAGTGTAGGGTATAGAGTGTAGGGTATGGAGTGTAGAGTGTAGGGTATAGAGTGTAGAGTGTAGGGTATAGAGTGTAGAGTGTAGGGCATAGAGTGTAGAGTGTAGGGTATAGAGTGTAGGGTATAGAGTGTAGGGTATAGAGTGTAGGGTATAGAGTGTAGGGTATAGAGTGTAGAGTGTAGGGTATAGAGTGTAGAGTGTAGGGTATAGAGTGCAGGGTATAGAGTGTAGGGTAGAGAGTGTAGAGTGTAGGGTGTAGAGTGTAGGGTATAGAGTGTAGGGTATAGAGTGTAGAGTGTAGGGATTAGAGTGTAGGGTATAGAGTGTAGGGTGTAGAGTGTAGGGTATAGAGTGTAGAGTGTAGGGTATAGAGTGTATGGTATAGAGTGTAGGGTATAGAGTGTAGGGTATAGAGTGTAGGGAATAGAGTGCAGAGTGTAAGGTATAGAGTGTAGAGTGTAGGGTATAGAGTGTAGGGTATAGAGTGTAGAGTGTAGGGATTAGAGTGTAGGGTATAGAGTGTAGGGTGTAGAGTGTAGGGTATAGAGTGTAGAGTGTATGGTATAGAGTGTAGGTTATAGAGTGTAGGGTGTAGAGTGTAGGGTATAGAGTGTAGGGTATAGAGTGTAGGGTATAGAGTGTAGGGTATAGAGTGTAGAGTGTAGGGATTAGAGTGTAGGGTATAGAGTGTAGGGTGTAGAGTGTAGGGTATAGAGTGTAGAGTGTAGGGTATAGAGTGTATGGTATAGAGTGTAGGGTATAGAGTGTAGGGTGTAGAGTGTAGGGTATAGAGTGTAGGGTATA
The DNA here is from genome assembly GCF_032444005.1 of Ranitomeya imitator. Taxonomy (NCBI): domain Eukaryota; kingdom Metazoa; phylum Chordata; class Amphibia; order Anura; family Dendrobatidae; genus Ranitomeya; species Ranitomeya imitator. Next base: position 755,718 of record NW_027193866.1, on the reverse strand, counting down.
GAGTGTAGGGTATAGAGTGTAGGGAATAGAGTGCAGAGTGTAAGGTATAGAGTGTAGAGTGTAGGGTATAGAGTGTAGGGTATAGAGTGTAGAGTGTAGGGATTAGAGTGTAGGGTATAGAGTGTAGGGTGTAGAGTGTAGGGTATAGAGTGTAGAGTGTAGGGTATAGAGTGTATGGTATAGAGTGTAGGTTATAGAGTGTAGGGTGTAGAGTGTAGGGTATAGAGTGTAAGGTATAGAGTGTAGGGTATAGAGTGTAGGGTATAGAGTGCAGGGAATAGAGTGTAAAGTGTAAGGTATAGAGTGTAGAGTGTAGGGTATAGAGTGTAGGGTATAGACTGTAGGGTATAGAGTGTAGGGTATAGAGTGTAGGGTATAGATTGTAGAGTGTAGGCTATAGAGTGTAGGGTATAGAGTGTAGATTGTAGGGTATAGAGTGTAGGGTATAGAGTGTAGGGTATAGAGTGTAGGGTATAGAGTGTAGAGTGTAGGGTATAGTGTGTAGGGTATAGAGTGCAGGGTGTAGAGTGTAGGGTATAGAGTGTAGGGTATAGAGTGTAGAGTGTAGGGTATAGAGTGTATGCTATAGAGTGTATGGTGTAGAGTGTATGGTATAGAGTGTAGGGTATAGAGTGTAGAGTGTAGGGATTAGAGTGTAGGGTATAGAGTGTAGGGTGTAGAGTGTAGGGTATAGAGTGTAGAGTGTAGGGTATAGAGTGTATGGTATAGAGTGTAGGTTATAGAGTGTAGGGTGTAGAGTGTAGGGTATAGAGTGTAGGGTATATAGTGTAGGGTATAGAGTATAGGGTATAGAGTGTAGAGTGTAGGGATTAGAGTGTAGGGTATAGAGTGTAGGGTGTAGAGTGTAGGGTATAGAGTGTAGAGTGTAGGGTATAGAGTGTATGGTATAGAGTGTAGGGTATAGAATGTAGGGTGTAGAGTGTAGGGTATAGAGTCTAGGGTATAGAGTGTAGGGTATAGAGTGTAGGGAATAGAGTGCAGAGTGTAAGGTATAGAGTGTAGAGTGTAGGGTATAGAGTGTAGGGTATAGAGTGTAGAGTGTAGGGATTAGAGTGTAGGGTATAGAGTGTAGGGTGTAGAGTGTAGGGTATAGAGTGTAGAGTGTAGGGTATAGAGTGTATGGTATAGAGTGTAGGTTATAGAGTGTAGGGTGTAGAGTGTAGGGTATAGAGTGTAGGGTATAGAGTGTAGGGTATAGAGTGTAGGGTATAGAGTGTAGGGAATAGAGTGTAAAGTGTAAGGTATAGAGTGTAGAGTGTAGGGTATAGAGTGTAGGGTATAGACTGTAGGGTATAGAGTGTAGGGTATAGAGTGTAGGGTATAGATTGTAGAGTGTAGGCTATAGAGTGTAGGGAATAGAGTGTAGATTGTAGGGTATAGAGTGTAGGGTATAGAGTGTAGGGTATAGAGTGCAGGGTATAGAGTGTAGAGTGTAGGGTATAGTGTGTAGGGTATAGAGTGCAGGGTGTAGAGTGTAGGGTATAGAGTGTAGGGTATAGAGTGTAGAGTGTAGGGTATAGAGTGTATGCTATAGAGTGTATGGTGTAGAGTGTATGGTATAGAGTGTAGGGTATAGAGTGTAGAGTGTATGGTATAGAGTGTAGGGTATAGAGTGTAGGGTATAGAGTGTAGGGTATAGAGTGTAGAGTGTAGGGTATAGAGTGTAGGGTATAGAGTGCAGGGTATAGAGTGTAGGGTAGAGAGTGTAGAGTGTAGGGTATAGAGTGTAGGGTATAGAGTGTAGGGTATAGAGTGTAGAGTGTAGGGATTAGAGTGTAGGGTATAGAGTGTAGGGTGTAGAGTGTAGGGTATAGAGTGTAGAGTGTAGGGTATAGAGTGTATGGTATAGAGTGTAGGGTATAGAGTGCAGGGTATAGAGTGTAGGGTAGAGAGTGTAGAGTGTAGGGTATAGAGTGTAGGGTATAGAGTGTAGGGTATAGAGTGTAGAGTGTAGGGATTAGAGTGTAGGGTATAGAGTGTAGGGTGTAGAGTGTAGGGTATAGAGTGTAGAGTGTAGGGTATAGAGTGTATGGTATAGAGTGTAGGGTATAGAGTGTAGGGTATAGAGTGTAGGGTATAGAGTGTAGGGTATAGAGTCTAGAGTGTAAGGTATAGAGTGTAGAGTGTAGGGTATAGAGTGTAGGGTATAGAGTGTAGAGTGTAGGGATTAGAGTGTAGGGTATAGAGTGTAGGGTGTAGAGTGTAGGGTATAGAGTGTAGAGTGTAGGGTATAGAGTGTATGGTATAGAGTGTAGGGTATAGAGTGTAGAGTGTAGGGTATAGAGTGTAGGGTATAGAGTGTAGGGTATAGAGTGTAGGGTATAGAGTGTAGGGTATAGAGTGTAGAGTGTAGGGTATAGAGTGTAGGGTATAGAGTGTAGGGTATAGAGTGTAGAGTGTAGGGTATAGAGTGTAGGGTATAGAGTGTAGAGTGTAGGGTATAGAGTATAGGGTATAGAGTGTAGGGTATAGAGTGTAGGGTATAGAGTGTAGGGTATAGAGTGTAGAGTGTAGGGTATAGAGTGTAGAGTGTAGGGTATAGAGTGTAGGGTATAGAGTGTAGGGTATAGAGTGTAGGGTATAGAGTTTAGAGTGTAGGGTATAGAGTGTAGAGTGTAGGGTATAGAGTGTATGGTATAGAGTGTTGGGTATAGAGTGTAGGGTATAGAGTGTAGGGTATAGAGTGTAGGGTATAGAGTGTAGAGTGTAAGGTATAGAGTGTAGAGTGTAGGGTATAGAGTGTAGGGTATAGAGTGTAGAGTGTAGGGATTAGAGTGTAGGGTATAGAGTGTAGGGTATAGAGTGTAGGGTATAGAGTGTAGAGTGTAGGGTATAGAGTGTAGGGTATAGAGTGTAGGGTATAGAGTGTAGGGCATAGAGTGTAGGGTATAGAGTGTAGGGTATAGAGTGTAGAGTGTAGGGTATAGAGTGTAGGGTATAGAATGTAGGGTATAGATTGTAGAGTGTAGGGTATAGAGTGTAGGGTATAGAGTGTAGGGTATAGAGTGTAGGGCATAGAGTGTAGGGTATAGAGTGTAGGGTATAGAGTGTAGAGTGTAGGGTATAGAGTGTAGGGTATAGAGTGTAGAGTGTAGGGTATAGAGTGTAGGGTATAGAGTGTAGTGTATAGAGTGTAGGGTATAGAGTGTAGGGTATAGAGTGTAGAGTGTAGGGTATAGAGTGTAGAGTGTAGGGTATAGAGTGTAGGGTATAGAGTGTAGGGTATAGAGTGTAGGGCATAGAGTGTAGGGTATAGAATGTAGGGTATAGAGTGTAGAGTGTAGGGTATAGAGTGTAGGGTATAGAGTGTAGAGTGTAGGGTATAGAGTGTAGGGTATAGAGTGTAGGGTATAGAGTGTAGGGTATAGAGTGTAGAGTGTAGGGTATAGAGTGTAGAGTGTAGGGTATAGAGTGTAGGGTATAGAGTGTAGGGTATAGAGTGTAGGGTATAGAGTTTAGAGTGTAGGGTATAGAGTGTAGAGTGTAGGGTATAGAGTGTATGGTATAGAGTGTTGGGTATAGAGTGCAGGGTATAGAGTGTAGGGTATAGAGTGTAGGGTATAGAGTGTAGGGAATAGAGTGTAGAGTGTAAGGTATAGAGTGTAGAGTGTAGGGTATAGAGTGTAGGGTATAGAGTGTAGGGTATAGAGTGTAGGGCATAGAGTGTAGGGTATAGAGTGTAGGGTATAGAGTGTAGAGTGTAGGGTATAGAGTGTAGGGTATAGAATGTAGGGTATAGAGTGTAGAGTGTAGGGTATAGAGTGTAGGGTATAGAGTGTAGGGTATAGAGTGTAGGGCATAGAGTGTAGGGTATAGAGTGTAGGGTATAGAGTGTAGAGTGTAGGGTATAGAGTGTAGGGTATAGAGTGTAGAGTGTAGGGTATAGAGTGTAGGGTATAGAGTGTAGGGTATAGAGTGTAGGGTATAGAGTGTAGAGTGTAGGGTATAGAGTGTAGAGTGTAGGGTATAGAGTGTAGGGTATAGAGTGTAGGGTATAGAGTTTAGAGTGTAGGGTATAGAGTGTAGAGTGTAGGGTATAGAGTGTATGGTATAGAGTGTTGGGTATAGAGTGTAGGGTATAGAGTGTAGGGTATAGAGTGTAGGGTATAGAGTGTAGGGAATAGAGTGTAGAGTGTAAGGTATAGAGTGTAGAGTGTAGGGTATAGAGTGTAGGGTATAGAGTGTAGAGTGTAGGGATTAGAGTGTAGGGTATAGAGTGTAGGGTATAGAGTGTAGGGTATAGAGTGTAGAGTGTAGGGTATAGAGTGTAGGGTATAGAGTGTAGGGTATAGAGTGTAGGGCATAGAGTGTAGGGTATAGAGTGTAGGGTATAGAGTGTAGAGTGTAGGGTATAGAGTGTAGGGTATAGAGTGTAGGGTATATAGTGTAGAGTGTAGGGTATAGAGTGTAGGGTATAGAGTGTAGGGTATAGAGTGTAGGGTATAGAGTGTAGGGCATAGAGTGTAGGTTATAGAGTGTAGGGTATAGAGTGTAGAGTGTAGGGTATAGAGTGTAGGGTATAGAGTGTAGGGTATAGAGTGTAGAGTGTAGGGTATAGAGTGTAGGGTATAGAGTGTAGGGTATAGAGTGTAGAGTGTAGGGTATAGAGTGTAGAGTATAGAGTGTAGGGTATAGAGTGTAGGGCATAGAGTGTAGGGTATAGAGTGTAGGGTATAGAGTGTAGAGTGTAGGGTATAGAGTGTAGGGTATAGAGTGTAGGGTATAGAGTGTAGAGTGTAGGGCATAGAGTGTAGAGTGTAGGGTATAGAGTGTAGGGTATAGAGTGTAGGGTATAGAGTGTAGAGTGTAGGGTATAGAGTGTAGAGTGTAGGGTATAGAGTGTAGGGTAGAGAGTGTAGGGTAGAGAGTGTAGAGTGTAGGGTAGAGAGTGTAGGGTATAGACTGTAGGGTATAGAGTGTAGGGAATAGAGTGTAGAGTGTAAGGTATAGAGTGTAGAGTGTAGGGCATAGAGTGTAGAGTGTAGGGTATAGAGTGTAGGGTATAGAGTGTAGGGTATAGAGTGTAGAGTGTAGGGTATAGAGAGTAGAGTGTAGGGTATAGAGTGTAGAGGGTAGGGCATAGAGTGTAGAGTGTAGGGTATAGAGTGTAGGGTATAGAGTGTAGGGTATAGAGTGTAGGGTATAGAGTGTAGTGTATAGAGTGTAGGGTATAGAGTGTAGGGTATAGAGTGTAGAGTGTAGAGTATAGAGTGTAGGGTATAGAGTGTAGGGTATAGAGTTTAGAGTGTAGGGTATAGAGTGTAGAGTGTAGGGTATAGAGTGTATGGTATAGAGTGTAGGGTATAGAGTGTAGGGTGTAGAGTGTTGGGTATAGAGTGTAGGGTATAGAGTGTAGGGTATAGAGTGTAGGGTATAGAGTGTAGGGAATAGAGTGTAGAATGTAAGGTATAGAGTGTAGAGTGTAGGGTATAGAGTGTAGGGTATAGAGTGTAGAGTATAGGGATTAGAGTGTAGGGTATAGAGTGTAGGGTATAGAGTGTAGGGTATAGAGTGTAGAGTGTAGGGTATAGAGTGTAGGGTATAGAGTGTAGGGCATAGAGTGTAGGGTATAGAGTGTAGGGTATAGAGTGTAGAGTGTAGGGTATAGAGTGTAGGGTATAGAGTGTAGGGTATAGAGTGTAGAGTGTAGGGTATAGAGTGTAGGGTATAGAGTGTAGGGTATAGAGTGTAGGGTATAGAGTATAGGGCATAGAGTGTAGGGTATAGAGTGTAGGGTATAGAGTGTAGAGTGTAGGGTATAGAGTGTAGGGTATAGAGTGTAGGGAATAGAGTGTAGAGTGTAAGGTATAGAGTGTAGAGTGTAGGGTATAGAGTGTAGGGTATAGAGTGTAGAGTGTAGGGATTAGAGTGTAGGGTATAGAGTGTAGGGTATAGAGTGTAGAGTGTAGGGATTAGAGTGTAGGGTATAGAGTGTAGGGTATAGAGTGTAGGGTATAGAGTGTAGAGTGTAGGGTATAGAGTGTAGGGTATAGAGTGTAGGGTATAGAGTGTAGGGTATAGAGTGTAGGGCATAGAGTGTAGGGTATAGAGTGTAGGGTATAGAGTTTAGAGTGTAGGGTATAGAGTGTAGGGTATAGAGTGTAGGGTATAGAGTGTAGAGTGTAGGGTATAGAGTGTAGGGTATAGAGTGTAGGGCATAGAGTGTAGGGTATAGAGTGTAGAGTGTAGGGTATAGAGTGTAGGGTATAGAGTGTAGGGTATAGAGTGTAGAGTGTAGGGTATAGAGTGTAGGGTATAGAGTGTAGGGTATAGAGTGTAGGGCATAGAGTGTAGGGTATAGAGTGTAGGGTATAGAGTGTATAGTGTAGGGTATAGAGTGTAGGGTATAGAGTGTAGGGTATAGAGTGTAGAGTGTACGGTATAGAGTGTAGGGAATAGAGTGTAGGGTATAGAGTGTAGAGTGTAGGGTATAGAGTGTAGGGTATAGAGTGTAGGGTATAGAGTGTAGGGCATAGAGTGTAGGGTATAGAGTGTAGGGTATAGAGTGTAGAGTGTAGGGTATAGAGTGTAGGGTATAGAGTGTAGGGTATAGAGTGTAGAGTGTAGGGTATAGAGTGTAGGGTATAGAGTGTAGGGTGTAGAGTGTAGAGTGTAGGGTATAGAGTGTAGGGTATAGAGTGTAGGGTATAGAGTGTAGAGTGTAGGGTATAGAGTGTAGGGTATAGAGTGTAGGGTATAGAGTGTAGAGTGTAGGGTATAGAGTGTAGGGTATAGAGTGTAGGGTGTAGAGTGTAGAGTGTAGGGTATAGAGTGTAGGGTATAGAGTGTAGGGTATAGAGTGTACAGTGTAGGGTATAGAGTTTAGAGTGTAGGGTATAGAGTGTAGGGTATAGAGTGTAAGGTATAGAGTGTAGGGTGTAGAGTGTAGGGTATAGAGTGTAGGGTATAGAGTGTAGGGTATAGAGTGTACGGTATAGCGTGTAGGGTATAGAGTGTATGGTATAGAGTGTAGGGTATAGAGTGTAGGGCATAGAGTGTAGGGTATAGAGTGTAGGGTATAGAGTGTATTGTGTAAGGTATAGAGTGTAGGGTGTAGAGTGTAGGGTATAGAGTGTAGGGTATAGAGTGTAGGGTATAGAGTGTACGGTATAGAGTGTAGGGTATAGAGTGTAGGGTGTAGAGTGTAGGGTATAGAGTGTAGGGCATAGTGTGTAGGGTATAGAGTGTAGGGTATAGAGTGTAGAGTGTAGGGTATAGAGTGTAGGGTATAGAGTGTAGGGTATAGAGTGGAGAGTGTAGGGTATAGAGTGTAGGGTATAGAGTGTAGGGTGTAGAGTGTAGGGTATAGAGTGTAGGGTATAGAGTGTAGAGTGTAGGGTATAGAGTGTAGAGTGTAGGGTATAGAGTGTAGGGTATAGAGTGTAGGGTAGAGAGTGTAAGGTAGAGAGTGTAGAGTGTAGGGTATAGAGTGTAGGGTATAGAGTGTAGAGTGTAGGGATTAGAGTGTAGGGTCTAGAGTGTAGGGTGTAGAGTGTAGGGTATAGCGTGTAGAGTGTAGGGTATAGAGTGTATGGTATAGAGTGTAGGGTATAGAGTGTAGGGTGTAGAGTGTAGGGTATAGAGTGTAGGGCATAGAGTGTAGGGTATAGAGTGTAGGGTATAGAGTGTAGAGTGTTGGGTATGGAGTGTATGGTATAGAGTGTGGGGTATAGAGTGTAGGGTATAGAGTGTAGGGTATAGAGTGTAGGGCAAAGAGTGTAGGGTATAGAGTGTAGGGTATAGAGTGTAGAGTGTAGGGTATAGAGTGTAGGGTATAGAGTGTAGGGTATATAGTGTAGAGTGTAGGGTATAGAGTGTAGGGTATAGAGTGTAGGGTATAGAGTGCAGGGTATAGAGTGTAGAGTGTAGGGTATAGAGTGTAGAGTGTAGGGTATAGAGTGTAGGGTATAGAGTGTAGGGTATAGAGTGTTGGGTAAAGAGTGTAGAGTGTAGGGTATAGAGTGTAGAGTGTAGGGATTAGAGTGTAAGGTATAGAGTGTAGGGTGTAGAGTGTAGGGTATAGAGTGTAGAGTGCAGGGTATAGAGTGTATGGTATAGAGTGTAGGGTATAGAGTGTAGGGTGTAGAGTGTAGGGTATAGAGTGTAGGGCATAGAGTGTAGGGTATAGAGTGTAGAGTGTAGGGTATAGAGTGTAGGGTATAGAGTGTAGGGTATAGAGTGTAGAGTGTAGGGTATAGAGTGTAGAGTGTAGGGTATAGAGTGTAGGGTAGAGAGTGTAGGGTAGAGAGTGTAGAGTGTAGGGTATAGAGTGTAGGGTATAGAGTGTAGAGTGTAGGGATTAGAGTGTAGGGTATAGAGTGTAGGGTGTAGAGTGTAGGGTATAGAGTGTAGAGTGTAGGGTATAGAGTGTATGGTATAGAGTGTAGGGTATAGAGTGTAGGGTGTAGAGTGTAGGGTATAGAATGTAGGGTGTAAAGTGTAGGGTATAGAGTGTAGGGCATAGAGTGTAGGGTATAGAGTGTAGGGTATAGAGTGTAGAGTGTAGGGTATAGAGTGTAGGGTATAGAGTGTAGGGTATAGAGTGTAGAGTGTAGGGTATAGAGTGTAGGGAATAGAGTGTAGGGTATAGAGTGTAGAGTGTAGGGTATAGAGTGTAGGGTATAGAGTGTAGGGTATAGAGTGTAGGGCATAGAGTGTAGGGTATAGAGTGTAGGGTATAGAGTGTAGAGTGTAGGGTATAGAGTGTAGGGTATAGAGTGTAGGGTATAGAGTGTAGAGTGTAGGGTATAGAGTGTAGGGTATAGAGTGTAGGGTGTAGAGTGTAGAGTGTAGGGTATAGAGTGTAGGGTATAGAGTGTAGGGTATAGAGTGTAGAGTGTAGGGTATAGAGTGTAGGGTATAGAGTGTAGGGTATAGAGTGTAGAGTGTAGGGTATAGAGTGTAGGGTATAGAGTGTAGGGTGTAGAGTGTAGAGTGTAGGGTATAGAGTGTAGGGTATAGAGTGTAGGGTATAGAGTGTAGAGTGTAGGGTATAGAGTTTAGAGTGTAGGGTATAGAGTGTAGGGTATAGAGTGTAAGGTATAGAGTGTAGGGTGTAGAGTGTAGGGTATAGAGTGTAGGGTATAGAGTGTAGGGTATAGAGTGTACGGTATAGAGTGTAGGGTATAGAGTGTATGGTATAGAGTGTAGGGTATAGAGTGTAGGGCATAGAGTGTAGGGTATAGAGTGTAGGGTATAGAGTGTATTGTGTAAGGTATAGAGTGTAGGGTGTAGAGTGTAGGGTATAGAGTGTAGGGTATAGAGTGTACGGTATAGAGTGTATGGTATAGAGTGTAGGGTGTAGAGTGTAGGGTATAGAGTGTAGGGCATAGTGTGTAGGGTATAGAGTGTAGGGTATAGAGTGTAGAGTGTAGGGTATAGAGTGTAGGGTATAGAGTGTAGGGTATAGAGTGGAGAGTGTAGGGTATAGAGTGTAGGGTATAGAGTGTAGGGTGTAGAGTGTAGGGTATAGAGTGTAGGGTATAGAGTGTAGAGTGTAGGGTATAGAGTGTAGAGTGTAGGGTATAGAGTGTAGGGTATAGAGTGTAGGGTAGAGAGTGTAAGGTAGAGAGTGTAGAGTGTAGGGTATAGAGTGTAGGGTATAGAGTGTAGAGTGTAGGGATTAGAGTGTAGGGTCTAGAGTGTAGGGTGTAGAGTGTAGGGTATAGAGTGTAGAGTGTAGGGTATAGAGTGTATGGTATAGAGTGTAGGGTATAGAGTGTAGGGTGTAGAGTGTAGGGTATAGAGTGTAGGGCATAGAGTGTAGGGTATAGAGTGTAGGGTATAGAGTGTAGGGTGTTGGGTATGGAGTGTATGGTATAGAATGTGGGGTATAGAGTGTAGGGTATAGAGTGTAGGGTATAGAGTGTAGGGCAAAGAGTGTAGGGTATAGAGTGTAGGGTATAGAGTGTAGAGTGTAGGGTATAGAGTGTAGGGTATAGAGTGTAGGGTATATAGTGTAGAGTGTAGGGTATAGAGTGTAGGGTATAGAGTGTAGGGTATAGAGTGCCGGGTATAGAGTGTAGGGTGTAGGGTATAGAGTGTAGAGTGTAGGGTATAGAGTGTAGAGTGTAGGGTATAGAGTGTAGGGTATAGAGTGTAGGGTAGAGAGTGTAAGGTAGAGAGTGTAGAGTGTAGGGTATAGAGTGTAGGGTATAGAGTGTAGAGTGTAGGGATTAGAGTGTAGGGTCTAGAGTGTAGGGTGTAGAGTGTAGGGTATAGAGTGTAGAGTGTAGGGTATAGAGTGTATGGTATAGAGTGTAGGGTATAGAGTGTAGGGTGTAGAGTGTAGGGTATAGAGTGTAGGGCATAGAGTGTAGGGTATAGAGTGTAGGGTATAGAGTGTAGGGTGTTGGGTATGGAGTGTATGGTATAGAATGTGGGGTATAGAGTGTAGGGTATAGAGTGTAGGGTATAGAGTGTAGGGCAAAGAGTGTAGGGTATAGAGTGTAGGGTATAGAGTGTAGAGTGTAGGGTATAGAGTGTAGGGTATAGAGTGTAGGGTATATAGTGTAGAGTGTAGGGTATAGAGTGTAGGGTATAGAGTGTAGGGTATAGAGTGCCGGGTATAGAGTGCCGGGTATAGAGTATAGAGTCCCTAGGGTATAGAGTGTAGAGTGTAGGGTATAGAGTTTAGAGTGTAGGGTATAGAGTGTAGGGTATAGAGTGTAAGGTATAGAGTGTAGGGTGTAGAGTGTAGGGTATAGAGTGTAGGGTATAGAGTGTAGGGTATAGAGTGTACGGTATAGAGTGTAGGGTATAGAGTGTATGGTATAGAGTGTAGGGTATAGAGTGTAGGGCATAGAGTGTAGGGTATAGAGTGTAGGGTATAGAGTGTATTGTGTAAGGTATAGAGTGTAGGGTGTAGAGTGTAGGGTATAGAGTGTAGGGTATAGAGTGTACGGTATAGAGTGTATGGTATATAGTGTAGAGTGTAGGGTATAGAGTGTAGGGTATAGAGTGTAGGGTATAGAGTGCCGGGTATAGAGTGTAGGGTGTAGGGTATAGAGTGTAGAGTGTAGGGTATAGAGTGTAGAGTGTAGGGTATAGAGTGTAGGGTATAGAGTGTAGGGTAGAGAGTGTAAGGTAGAGAGTGTAGAGTGTAGGGTATAGAGTGTAGGGTATAGAGTGTAGAGTGTAGGGATTAGAGTGTAGGGTCTAGAGTGTAGGGTGTAGAGTGTAGGGTATAGAGTGTAGAGTGTAGGGTATAGAGTGTATGGTATAGAGTGTAGGGTATAGAGTGTAGGGTGTAGAGTGTAGGGTATAGAGTGTAGGGCATAGAGTGTAGGGTATAGAGTGTAGGGTATAGAGTGTAGGGTGTTGGGTATGGAGTGTATGGTATAGAATGTGGGGTATAGAGTGTAGGGTATAGAGTGTAGGGTATAGAGTGTAGGGCAAAGAGTGTAGGGTATAGAGTGTAGGGTATAGAGTGTAGAGTGTAGGGTATAGAGTGTAGGGTATAGAGTGTAGGGTATATAGTGTAGAGTGTAGGGTATAGAGTGTAGGGTATAGAGTGTAGGGTATAGAGTGCCGGGTATAGAGTGCCGGGTATAGAGTATAGAGTCCCTAGGGTATAGAGTGTAGAGTGTAGGGTATAGAGTTTAGAGTGTAGGGTATAGAGTGTAGGGTATAGAGTGTAAGGTATAGAGTGTAGGGTGTAGAGTGTAGGGTATAGAGTGTAGGGTATAGAGTGTAGGGTATAGAGTGTACGGTATAGAGTGTAGGGTATAGAGTGTATGGTATAGAGTGTAGGGTATAGAGTGTAGGGCATAGAGTGTAGGGTATAGAGTGTAGGGTATAGAGTGTATTGTGTAAGGTATAGAGTGTAGGGTGTAGAGTGTAGGGTATAGAGTGTAGGGTATAGAGTGTACGGTATAGAGTGTATGGTATAGAGTGTAGGGTGTAGAGTGTAGGGTATAGAGTGTAGGGCATAGTGTGTAGGGTATAGAGTGTAGGGTATAGAGTGTAGAGTGTAGGGTATAGAGTGTAGGGTATAGAGTGTAGGGTATAGAGTGGAGAGTGTAGGGTATAGAGTGTAGGGTATAGAGTGTAGGGTGTAGAGTGTAGGGTATAGAGTGTAGGGTATAGAGTGTAGAGTGTAGGGTATAGAGTGTAGAGTGTAGGGTATAGAGTGTAGGGTATAGAGTGTAGGGTAGAGAGTGTAAGGTAGAGAGTGTAGAGTGTAGGGTATAGAGTGTAGGGTATAGAGTGTAGAGTGTAGGGATTAGAGTGTAGGGTCTAGAGTGTAGGGTGTAGAGTGTAGGGTATAGAGTGTAGAGTGTAGGGTATAGAGTGTATGGTATAGAGTGTAGGGTATAGAGTGTAGGGTGTAGAGTGTAGGGTATAGAGTGTAGGGCATAGAGTGTAGGGTATAGAGTGTAGGGTATAGAGTGTAGGGTGTTGGGTATGGAGTGTATGGTATAGAATGTGGGGTATAGAGTGTAGGGTATAGAGTGTAGGGTATAGAGTGTAGGGCAAAGAGTGTAGGGTATAGAGTGTAGGGTATAGAGTGTAGAGTGTAGGGTATAGAGTGTAGGGTATAGAGTGTAGGGTATATAGTGTAGAGTGTAGGGTATAGAGTGTAGGGTATAGAGTGTAGGGTATAGAGTGCCGGGTATAGAGTGTAGGGTATAGAGTGTAGAGTGTAGGGTATAGAGTGTAGAGTGTAGGGTATAGAGTGTAGGCTATAGAGTGTAGGGTAGAGAGTGTAAGGTAGAGAGTGTAGAGTGTAGGGTATAGAGTGTAGGGTATAGAGTGTAGAGTGTAGGGATTAGAGTGTAGGGTCTAGAGTGTAGGGTGTAGAGTGTAGGGTATAGAGTGTAGAGTGTAGGGTATAGAGTGTATGGTATAGAGTGTAGGGTATAAAGTGTAGGGTGTAGAGTGTAGGGTATAGAGTGTAGGGCATAGAGTGTAGGGTATAGAGTGTAGGGTATAGAGTGTAGGGTGTTGGGTATGGAGTGTATGGTATAGAATGTGGGGTATAGAGTGTAGGGTATAGAGTGTAGGGTATAGAGTGTAGGGCAAAGAGTGTAGGGTATAGAGTGTAGGGTATAGAGTGTAGAGTGTAGGGTATAGAGTGTAGGGTATAGAGTGTAGGGTATATAGTGTAGAGTGTAGGGTATAGAGTGTAGGGTATAGAGTGTAGGGTATAGAGTGCCGGGTATAGAGTGCCGGGTATAGAGTATAGAGTCCCTAGGGTATAGAGTGTAGAGTGTAGGGTATAGAGTGTAGGGTATAGAGTGTAGGGTATAGAGTGTTGGGTAAAGAGTGTAGAGTGTAGGGTATAGAGTGTAGAGTGTAGGGATTAGAGTGTAAGGTATAGAGTGTAGGGTGTAGAGTGTAGGGTATAGAGTGTAGAGTGCAGGGTATAGAGTGTATGGTATAGAGTGTAGGGTATAGAGTGTAGGGTGTAGAGTGTAGGGTATAGAGTGTAGGGCATAGAGTGTAGGGTATAGAGTGTAGAGTGTAGGGTATAGAGTGTAGGGTATAGAGTGTAGGGTATAGAGTGTAGGGTATAGAGTGTAGGGTATAGAGTGTAGAGTGTAGGGTATAGAGTGTAGAGTGTAGGGTATAGAGTGTAGGGTATAGAGTGTAGAGTGTAGGGATTAGAGTGTAGGGTATAGAGTGTAGGGTGTAGAGTGTAGGGTATATTGTGTAGAGTGTAGGGTATAGAGTGTATGGTATAGAGTGTAGGGTATAGAGTGTAGGGTGTAGAGTGTAGGGTATAGAATGTAGGGTGTAGAGTGTAGGGTATAGAGTGTAGGGCATAGAGTGTAGGGTATAGAGTGTAGGGTGTAGAGTGTAGGGTATAGAGTGTAGAGTGTAGGGTATAGAGTGATGGTATAGAGTGTAGGGTATAGAGTTTAGGGTATAGAGTGTAGGGTATAGAGTGTAGGGCAAAGAGTGTAGGGTATAGAGTGTAGGGTATAGAGTGTAGAGTGTAGGGTATAGAGTGTATGGTATAGAGTGTAGGGTATATAGTGTAGAGTGTAGGGTATAGAGTGTAGGGAATAGAGTGTAGGGTATAGAGTGTAGGGAATAGAGTGTAGATTGTAAGATATAGAGTGTAGAGTGTAGGGTATAGAGTGTAGGGTATAGAGTGTAGAGTGTAGTGATTAGAGTGTAGGGTATAGAGTGTAGGGTGTAGAGTGTAGGGTATAGAGTGTAGAGTGTAGGGTATAGAGTGTATGGTATAGAGTGTGGTGTATAGAGTGTACGGTGTAGAGTGTAGGGTATAGAGTGTAGGGTATAAAGTGTAGGGTATAGAGTGTAGGGTATAGAGTGTAGGGTATAGAGTGTAGAGTGTAAGGTATAGAGTGTAGAGTGTAGGGTATAGAGTGTAGGGTATAGACTGTAGGGTATAGAGTGTAGGGTATAGAGTGAAGGGTATAGATTGTAGAGTGTAGGCTATAGAGTGTAGTGTATAGAGTGTACAGTGTAGGGTATAGAGTGTAGGGTATAAAGTGTAGAGTATAAAGTGTAGAGTGTAGGGTATATAGTGTATAGTGTATTGTATAGAGTGTAGGGTATAGAGTGTAGGGTATAGAGTGTAGAGTGTAGGGTATAGAGTGTATGCTATAGAGTATATGGTGTAGAGTGTATGGTATAGAGTGTAGGGTATAGAGTGTAGAGTGTATGGTATAGAGTGTAGGGTATAGAGTGTAGGGTATAGAGTGTATGTTATAGAGTGTAGGGTATAGAGTGTAGAGTGTAGGGTATAGAGTTTAGATTGTAGGGTATAGAGTGTAGGGTATAGAGTGTAATGTATAGAGTGTAGGGTGTAGAGTGTAGGGTATAGAGTGTAGGGTATAGAGTGTATTGTATAGAGTGTATGGTATAGAGTGTAGGGTATAGATTGTATGGTATAGAGTGTAGGGTATAGAGTGTAGAGTGTAGGATATAGAGTGTAGGGTATAGAGTGTAGGGAATAGAGTGTAGAGTGTAAGGTATAGAGTGTAGAGTGTAGGGTATAGAGTGTAGGGTATAGAGTGTAGAGTGTAGGGATTAGAGTGTAGGGTATAGAGTGTAGGGTGTAGAGTGTAGGGTATAGAGTGTAGAGTGTAGGGTATAGAGTGTATGGTATAGACTGTGGGGTATAGAGTGCAGGGTGTAGAGTGTAGGGTATAGAGTGTAGGGTATAAAGTGTAGGGTATAGAGTGTAGGGTATAGAGTGTAGGGAATAGAGTGTAGAGTGTAAGGTATAGAGTGTAGAGTGTAGGGTATAGAGTGTAGGGTATAGACTGTAGGCTATAGAGTGTAGGGTATAGAGTGAAGGGTATAGATTGTAGAGTGTAGGCTATAGAGTGTAGTGTATAGAGTGTAGAGTGTAGGGTATAGAGTGTAGGGTATAGAGTGTAGGGTATAGAGTGTAGGGTATAAAGTGTAGAGTGTAGGGTATATAGTGTATAGTGTATTGTATAGAGTGTAGGGTATAGAGTGTAGGGTATAGAGTGTAGAGTGTAGGGTATAGAGTGTATGCTATAGAGTATATGGTGTAGAGTGTATGGTATAGAGTGTAGGGTATAGAGTGTAGAGTGTATGGTATAGAGTGTAGGGTATAGAGTGTAGGGTATAGAGTGTATGTTATAGAGTGTAGGGTATAGAGCGTAGAGTGTAGGCTATAGATATTAGATTGTAGGGTATAGAGTGTAGGGTATAGAGTGTAATGTATAGAGTGTAGGGTGTAGAGTGTAGGGTATAGAGTGTAGGGTATAGAGTGTATTGTATAGAGTGTATGGTATAGAGTGTAGGGTATAGATTGTATGGTATAGAGTGTAGGGTATAGAGTGTAGAGTGTAGGATATAGAGTGTAGGGTATAGAGTGTAGAGTGTAGGGTATAGAGTGTAGGGTATAGAGTGTAGGGTATAGAGTGTAGAGTGTAGGGATAAGAGTGTAGGGTATAGAGTGTAGGGTATAGAGTGTAGAGTGTAGGGTATAGAGTGTAGGGTATAGAGTGTAGAGTGTAGGGTATAGAGTGTAGGGTATAGAGTGTAGGGTATAGAGTGTAGGGTATAGAGTGTAGAGTGTAGGGTATAGAGTGTAGGGTATAGAGTGTAGGGTATAGAGTGTAGAGTGTAGGGTATAGAGTGTAGGGTATAGAGTGTAGGGTATAGAGTGTAGGGCATAGAGTGTAGGGTATAGAGTGTAGGGTATAGAGTGTAGAGTGTAGGGTATAGAGTGTAGGGTATAGAGTGTAGAGTGTAGGGTATAGAGTGTAGGGTATAGAGTGTAGGGTATAAAGTGTAGGGTATAGAGTGTAGGGTATAGAGTGTAGAGTGTAGGGTATAGAGTGTAGAGTGTAGGGTATAGAGTGTAGGGTATAGAGTGTAGGGTATAGAGTGTAGGGTATAGAGTGTAGGGTATAGAGTTTAGAGTGTAGGGTATAGAGTGTAGAGTGTAGGGTATAGAGTATATGGTATAGAGTGTAGGGTGTAGAGTGTTGGGTATAGAGTGTAGGGTATAGAGTGTAGGGTATAGAGTGTAGGGTATAGAGTGTAGGGAATAGAGTGTAGAGTGTAAGGTATAGAGTGTAGAGTGTAGGGTATAGAGTGTAGGATATAGAGTGTAGAGTGTAGGGATTAGATCGTAGGGTATAGAGTGTAGGGTATAAAGTGTAGGGTATAGAGTGTAGAGTGTAGGGTATAGAGTGTAGGGTATAGAGTGTAGGGTATAGAGTGTAGGGTGTAGAGTGTAGGGTATAGAGTGTTTAGTGTAGGGTATAGAGTGTATGGTATAGAGTGTAGGGTATAGAGTGTAGGGTGTAGAGTGTAGGATATAGAGTGTAGGGCATAGAGTGTAGGGTATAGAGTGTAGGGTATAGAGTGTAGAGTGTAGGGTATAGAGTGTAGGGTATAGAGTGTAGGGTATAGAGTGTAGGGTGTAGAGTGTAGGGTATAGAGTGTTTAGTGTAGGGTATAGAGTGTATGGTATAGAGTGTGGGGTATAGAGTGTAGGGTATAGAGTGTAGGGTATAGAGTGTAAGGCAAAGAGTGTAGGGTATAGAGTGTAGGGTATAGAGTGTAGAGTGTAGGGTATAGAGTGTAGGGTATAGAGTGTAGGGTATATAGTGTAGAGTGTAGGGTATAGAGTGTAGGGTATAGAGTGTAGGGTATAGAGTGTAGGGTATAGAGTGCAGGGTATAGAGTGTAGAGTGTAGGGTATAGAGTGTAGAGTGTAGGGTATAGAGTGTAGGGTATAGAGTGCAGGGTAAAGAGTGTAGAGTGTAGGGTATAGAGTGTAGAGTGTAGGGATTAGAGTGTAGGGTATAGAGTGTAGGGTGTAGAGTGTAGGGTATAGAGTGTAGGGCATAGAGTGTAGGGTATAGAGTGTAGAGTGTAGGGTAGAGAGTGTAGGGTAGAGAGTGTAGAGTGTAGGGTATAGAGTGTAGGGTATAGAGTGTAGAGTGTAGGGTATAGAGTGTAGGGTGTAGAGTGTAGGGTATAGAGTGTAGAGTGTAGGGTATAGAGTGTATGGTATAGAGTGTAGGGTATAGAGTGTAGGGTGTAGAGTGTAGGGTATAGAGTGTAGGGCATAGAGTGTAGGGTATAGAGTGTAGGGTGTAGAGTGTAGGGTGTTATGTTTGCTAATGACAGGTGTTATGAAGGCAATCCAGAAACACAGTGTGCTTAGCAATCAGAGCGCACACAGTGATCTGACAAATACCCAAAAATACAAGAACGAGCTCTGAGACGTGGAAACTCTGTAGACTGCACACCTGATCCTATCCTAAACACAACTAAAAGCGGCTGTGGATAGCGCCTAACAACTACCTAGGCAACTCGGCACAGCCTAAGAAACTAGCTAGCCTGAAGATAGAAAAATAGGCCTGACTTGCCCCAGAGAAATTCCCCAAAGGAAAAGGCAGCCCCCCACATATAATGACTGTGAGTAAGATGAAACGACAAAACGTAGGGATGAAATAGATTCAGCAAAGTGGGGCCCGATATTCTAGGACAGAGCGAGGACAGTAAAGCGAACTTTGCAGTCTACAAAAAACCCTAAAGCAAAACCACGCAAAGGGGGCAAAAAAAACCCACCGTGCCGAACTAACGGCACGGCAGTACACCCTTTGCGTCTCAGAGCTTCCAGCAAAACAAAAGACAAGCTGGACAGAAAAAAAGCAACAAAAAAAACAAAAAGCACTTAGCTATACAGAGCAGCAGGTCACAGGAACAATCAGGAGAAGCTCAGATCCAACACTGAAACATTGACAAGGAGCAAGGATAGCAGCATCAGGCGGAGTTAAGTAATGAAGCAGTTAACGAGCTCACCAGAACACCTGAGGGAGGAAGCTCAGAAGCTGCAGTACCACTTGTGACCACAGGAGTGAATTCAGCCACAGAATTCACAACAGTAGGGTATAGAGTGTAGAGTGTAGGGTATAGAGTGTATGGTATAGAGTGTAGGGTATAGAGTGTAGGGTATAGAGTGTAGGGTATAGGTTGTAGGGCAAAGAGTGTAGGGTATAGAGTGTAGAGTGTAGGGTATAGAGTGTATGGTATAGAGTGTAGGGTATATAGTGTAGAGTGTAGGGTATAGAGTGTAGGGTATAGAGTGTAGGGTATAGAGTGTAGGGAATAGAGTGTAGAGTGTAAGGTATAGAGTGTAGAGTGTAGGGTATAGAGTGTAGGGTATAGAGTGTAGAGTGTAGGGATTAGAGTGTAGAGTATAGAGTGTAGGGTGTAGAGTGTAGGGTATAGAGTGTAGACTGTAGGGTATAGAGTGTATGGTATAGAGTGTGGGGTATAGAGTGTAGGGTGTAGAGTGTAGGGTATAGAGTGTAGGGTATAAAGTGTAGGGTATAGAGTGTAGGGTATAGAGTGTAGGGAATAGAGTGTAGAGTGTAAGGTATAGAGTGTAGAGTGTAGGGTATAGAGTGTAGGGTATAGACTGTAGGCTATAGAGTGTAGGGTATAGAGTGTAGGGTATAGATTGTAGAGTGTAGGCTATAGAGTGTAGTGTATAGAGTGTAGAGTGTAGGGTATAGAGTGTAGGGTATAGAGTGTAGGGTATAGAGTGTAGGGTATAAAGTGTAGAGTGTAGGGTAACGAGTGTATAGTGTAGGGTATAGAGTGTTGGGTATAGAGTGTAGGGTATAGAGTGTAGAGTGTAGGGTATAGAGTGTATGCTATAGAGTATATGGTGTAGAGTGTATGGTATAGAGTGTAGGGTATAGAGTGTAGAGTGTATGGTATAGAGTGTATGGTATAGAGTGTAGGGTATAGATTGTATGGTATAGAGTGTAGGGTATAGAGTGTAGAGTGTAGGGTATAGAGTGTAGGGTATAGAGTGTATGTTATAGAGTGTAGGGTATAGAGTGTAGAGTGTAGGGTATAGAGTGTAGGGTATAAAGTGTAGGGTATAGAGTGTATATTATAGAGTGTAGGGTATAGAGTGTAGAGTGTAGGGTGTAGAGTTTAGATTGTAGGGTATATAGTGTAGGGTATAGAGTGTAAGGTATAGAGTGTAGGGTGTAGAGTGTAGGGTATAGAGTGTAGGGTATAGAGTGTATGGTATAGAGAGTAGGGTATAGAGTGTATGGCATAGAGTGTAGGGTATAGAGTGTAGAGTGTAGGATATAGAGTGTAGGGTATAGAGTGTAGAGTGTAGGGTATAGAGTGTAGGGTATAGAGTGTAGGGTATAGAGTGTAGAGTGTAGGGATTAGAGTGTAGGGTATAGAGTGTAGGGTACAGAGTGTAGAGTGTAGGGTATAGAGTGTAGGGTATAGAGTGTAGAGTGTAGGGTATAGAGTGTAGGGTATAGATTGTATGGTATAGAGTGTAGGGTATAGAGTGTAGAGTGTAGGGTATAGAGTGTAGGGTATAGAGTGTATGTTATAGAGTGTAGGGTATAGAGTGTAGAGTGTAGGGTATAGAATGTAGGGTATAGAGTGTAGGGTATAGAGTGTATATTATAGAGTGTAGGGTATAGAGTGTAGAGTGTAGGGTGTAGAGTTTAGATTGTAGGGTATAGAGTGTAGGGTATAGAGTGTAAGGTATAGAGTGAAGGGTGTAGAGTGTAGGGTATAGAGTGTAGGGTATAGAGTGTATGGTATAGAGTGTAGGGTATAGAGTGTATGGCATAGAGTGTAGGGTATAGAGTGTAGAGTGTAGGATATAGAGTGTAGGGTATAGAGTGTAGAGTGTAGGATATAGAGTGTAGGGTATAGAGTGTAGGGTATAGAGTGTAGAGTGTAGGGATTAGAGTGTAGGGTATAGAGTGTAGGGTACAGAGTGTAGAGTGTAGGGTATAGAGTGTAGGGTATAGAGTGTAGAGTGTAGGGTATAGAGTGTAGGGTATAGATTGTATGGTATAGAGTGTAGGGTATAGAGTGTAGAGTGTAGGGTATAGAGTGTAGGGTATAGAGTGTATGTTATAGAGTGTAGGGTATAGAGTGTAGAGTGTAGGGTATAGAGTGTAGGGTATAGAGTGTAGGGTATAGAGTGCAGGGTATAGAGTGTAGAGTGTAGGGATTAGAGTGTAGGGTATAGAGTGTAGGGTATAGAGTGTAGGGTATAGAGTGTAGAGTGTAGGGTATAGAGTGTAGGGTATAGAGTGTAGGGTATAGAGTGTAGGGTATAGAGTGTAGGGCATAGAGTGTAGGGTATAGAGTGTAGGGTATAGAGTTTAGAGTGTAGGGTATAGAGTGTAGGGTATAGAGTGTAGGGTATAGAGTGTAGAGTGTAGGGTATAGAGTGTAGGGTATAGAGTGTAGGGCATAGAGTGTAGGGTATAGAGTGTAGAGTGTAGGGTATAGAGTGTAGGGTATAGAGTGTAGGGTATAGAGTGTAGAGTGTAGGGTATAGAGTGTAGGGTATAGAGTGTAGGGTATAGAGTGTAGGGCATAGAGTGTAGGGTATAGAGTGTAGGGTATAGAGTGTATAGTGTAGGGTATAGAGTGTAGGGTATAGAGTGTAGGGTATAGAGTGTAGAGTGTACGGTATAGAGTGTAGGGAATAGAGTGTAGGGTATAGAGTGTAGAGTGTAGGGTATAGAGTGTAGGGTATAGAGTGTAGGGTATAGAGTGTAGGGCATAGAGTGTAGGGTATAGAGTGTAGGGTATAGAGTGTAGAGTGTAGGGTATAGAGTGTAGGGTATAGAGTGTAGGGTATAGAGTGTAGAGTGTAGGGTATAGAGTGTAGGGTATAGAGTGTAGGGTGTAGAGTGTAGAGTGTAGGGTATAGAGTGTAGGGTATAGAGTGTAGGGTATAGAGTGTAGAGTGTAGGGTATAGAGTGTAGGGTATAGAGTGTAGGGTATAGAGTGTAGAGTGTAGGGTATAGAGTGTAGGGTATAGAGTGTAGGGTGTAGAGTGTAGAGTGTAGGGTATAGAGTGTAGGGTATAGAGTGTAGGGTATAGAGTGTACAGTGTAGGGTATAGAGTTTAGAGTGTAGGGTATAGAGTGTAGGGTATAGAGTGTAAGGTATAGAGTGTAGGGTGTAGAGTGTAGGGTATAGAGTGTAGGGTATAGAGTGTAGGGTATAGAGTTTACGGTATAGAGTGTAGGGTATAGAGTGTATGGTATAGAGTGTAGGGTATAGAGTGTAGGGCATAGAGTGTAGGGTATAGAGTGTAGGGTATAGAGTGTATTGTGTAAGGTATAGAGTGTAGGGTGTAGAGTGTAGGGTATAGAGTGTAGGGTATAGAGTGTAGGGTATAGAGTGTACGGTATAGAGTGTAGGGTATAGAGTGTAGGGTGTAGAGTGTAGGGTATAGAGTGTAGGGCATAGTGTGTAGGGTATAGAGTGTAGGGTATAGAGTGTAGAGTGTAGGGTATAGAGTGTAGGGTATAGAGTGTAGGGTATAGAGTGGAGAGTGTAGGGTATAGAGTGTAGGGTATAGAGTGTAGGGTGTAGAGTGTAGGGTATAGAGTGTAGGGTATAGAGTGTAGAGTGTAGGGTATAGAGTGTAGAGTGTAGGGTATAGAGTGTAGGGTATAGAGTGTAGGGTAGAGAGTGTAAGGTAGAGAGTGTAGAGTGTAGGGTATAGAGTGTAGGGTATAGAGTGTAGAGTGTAGGGATTAGAGTGTAGGGTCTAGAGTGTAGGGTGTAGAGTGTAGGGTATAGCGTGTAGAGTGTAGGGTATAGAGTGTATGGTATAGAGTGTAGGGTATAGAGTGTAGGGTGTAGAGTGTAGGGTATAGAGTGTAGGGCATAGAGTGTAGGGTATAGAGTGTAGGGTATAGAGTGTAGAGTGTTGGGTATGGAGTGTATGGTATAGAGTGTGGGGTATAGAGTGTAGGGTATAGAGTGTAGGGTATAGAGTGTAGGGCAAAGAGTGTAGGGTATAGAGTGTAGGGTATAGAGTGTAGAGTGTAGGGTATAGAGTGTAGGGTATAGAGTGTAGGGTATATAGTGTAGAGTGTAGGGTATAGAGTGTAGGGTATAGAGTGTAGGGTATAGAGTGCAGGGTATAGAGTGTAGAGTGTAGGGTATAAAGTGTAGAGTGTAGGGTATAGAGTGTAGGGTATAGAGTGTAGGGTATAGAGTGTTGGGTAAAGAGTGTAGAGTGTAGGGTATAGAGTGTAGAGTGTAGGGATTAGAGTGTAAGGTATAGAGTGTAGGGTGTAGAGTGTAGGGTATAGAGTGTAGAGTGCAGGGTATAGAGTGTATGGTATAGAGTGTAGGGTATAGAGTGTAGGGTGTAGAGTGTAGGGTATAGAGTGTAGGGCATAGAGTGTAGGGTATAGAGTGTAGAGTGTAGGGTATAGAGTGTAGGGTATAGAGTGTAGGGTATAGAGTGTAGGGTATAGAGTGTAGAGTGTAGGGTATAGAGTGTAGAGTGTAGGGTATAGAGTGTAGGGTAGAGAGTGTAGGGTAGAGAGTGTAGAGTGTAGGGTATAGAGTGTAGGGTATAGAGTGTAGAGTGTAGGGATTAGAGTGTAGGGTATAGAGTGTAGGGTGTAGAGTGTAGGGTATAGAGTGTAGAGTGTAGGGTATAGAGTGTATGGTATAGAGTGTAGGGTATAGAGTGTAGGGTGTAGAGTGTAGGGTATAGAATGTAGGGTGTAAAGTGTAGGGTATAGAGTGTAGGGCATAGAGTGTAGGGTATAGAGTGTAGGGTATAGAGTGTAGAGTGTAGGGTATAGAGTGTAGGGTATAGAGTGTAGGGTATAGAGTGTAGAGTGTAGGGTATAGAGTGTAGGGAATAGAGTGTAGGGTATAGAGTGTAGAGTGTAGGGTATAGAGTGTAGGGTATAGAGTGTAGGGTATAGAGTGTAGGGCATAGAGTGTAGGGTATAGAGTGTAGGGTATAGAGTGTAGAGTGTAGGGTATAGAGTGTAGGGTATAGAGTGTAGGGTATAGAGTGTAGAGTGTAGGGTATAGAGTGTAGGGTATAGAGTGTAGGGTGTAGAGTGTAGAGTGTAGGGTATAGAGTGTAGGGTATAGAGTGTAGGGTATAGAGTGTAGAGTGTAGGGTATAGAGTGTAGGGTATAGAGTGTAGGGTATAGATTGTAGAGTGTAGGGTATAGAGTGTAGGGTATAGAGTGTAGGGTGTAGAGTGTAGAGTGTAGGGTATAGAGTGTAGGGTATAGAGTGTAGGGTATAGAGTGTAGAGTGTAGGGTATAGAGTTTAGAGTGTAGGGTATAGAGTGTAGGGTATAGAGTGTAAGGTATAGAGTGTAGGGTGTAGAGTGTAGGGTATAGAGTGTAGGGTATAGAGTGTAGGGTATAGAGTGTACGGTATAGAGTGTACGGTATAGAGTGTAGGGTATAGAGTGTATGGTATAGAGTGTAGGGTATAGAGTGTAGGGTATAGAGTGTAGGGTATAGAGTGTAGGGTATAGAGTGTATTGTGTAAGGTATAGAGTGTAGGGTGTAGAGTGTAGGGTATAGAGTGTAGGGTATAGAGTGTACGGTATAGAGTGTATGGTATAGAGTGTAGGGTGTAGAGTGTAGGGTATAGAGTGTAGGGCATAGTGTGTAGGGTATAGAGTGTAGGGTATAGAGTGTAGAGTGTAGGGTATAGAGTGTAGGGTATAGAGTGTAGGGTATAGAGTGGAGAGTGTAGGGTATAGAGTGTAGGGTATAGAGTGTAGGGTGTAGAGTGTAGGGTATAGAGTGTAGGGTATAGAGTGTAGAGTGTAGGGTATAGAGTGTAGAGTGTAGGGTATAGAGTGTAGGGTATAGAGTGTAGGGTAGAGAGTGTAAGGTAGAGAGTGTAGAGTGTAGGGTATAGAGTGTAGGGTATAGAGTGTAGAGTGTAGGGATTAGAGTGTAGGGTCTAGAGTGTAGGGTGTAGAGTGTAGGGTATAGAGTGTAGAGTGTAGGGTATAGAGTGTATGGTATAGAGTGTAGGGTATAGAGTGTAGGGTGTAGAGTGTAGGGTATAGAGTGTAGGGCATAGAGTGTAGGGTATAGAGTGTAGGGTATAGAGTGTAGGGTGTTGGGTATGGAGTGTATGGTATAGAATGTGGGGTATAGAGTGTAGGGTATAGAGTGTAGGGTATAGAGTGTAGGGCAAAGAGTGTAGGGTATAGAGTGTAGGGTATAGAGTGTAGAGTGTAGGGTATAGAGTGTAGGGTATAGAGTGTAGGGTATATAGTGTAGAGTGTAGGGTATAGAGTGTAGGGTATAGAGTGTAGGGTATAGAGTGCCGGGTATAGAGTGTAGGGTGTAGGGTATAGAGTGTAGAGTGTAGGGTATAGAGTGTAGAGTGTAGGGTATAGAGTGTAGGGTATAGAGTGTAGGGTAGAGAGTGTAAGGTAGAGAGTGTAGAGTGTAGGGTATAGAGTGTAGGGTATAGAGTGTAGAGTGTAGGGATTAGAGTGTAGGGTCTAGAGTGTAGGGTGTAGAGTGTAGGGTATAGAGTGTAGAGTGTAGGGTATAGAGTGTATGGTATAGAGTGTAGGGTATAGAGTGTAGGGTGTAGAGTGTAGGGTATAGAGTGTAGGGCATAGAGTGTAGGGTATAGAGTGTAGGGTATAGAGTGTAGGGTGTTGGGTATGGAGTGTATGGTATAGAATGTGGGGTATAGAGTGTAGGGTATAGAGTGTAGGGTATAGAGTGTAGGGCAAAGAGTGTAGGGTATAGAGTGTAGGGTATAGAGTGTAGAGTGTAGGGTATAGAGTGTAGGGTATAGAGTGTAGGGTATATAGTGTAGAGTGTAGGGTATAGAGTGTAGGGTATAGAGTGTAGGGTATAGAGTGCCGGGTATAGAGTGCCGGGTATAGAGTATAGAGTCCCTAGGGTATAGAGTGTAGAGTGTAGGGTATAGAGTTTAGAGTGTAGGGTATAGAGTGTAGGGTATAGAGTGTAAGGTATAGAGTGTAGGGTGTAGAGTGTAGGGTATAGAGTGTAGGGTATAGAGTGTAGGGTATAGAGTGTACGGTATAGAGTGTAGGGTATAGAGTGTATGGTATAGAGTGTAGGGTATAGAGTGTAGGGCATAGAGTGTAGGGTATAGAGTGTAGGGTATAGAGTGTATTGTGTAAGGTATAGAGTGTAGGGTGTAGAGTGTAGGGTATAGAGTGTAGGGTATAGAGTGTACGGTATAGAGTGTATGGTATAGAGTGTAGGGTGTAGAGTGTAGGGTATAGAGTGTAGGGCATAGTGTGTAGGGTATAGAGTGTAGGGTATAGAGTGTAGAGTGTAGGGTATAGAGTGTAGGGTATAGAGTGTAGGGTATAGAGTGGAGAGTGTAGGGTATAGAGTGTAGGGTATAGAGTGTAGGGTGTAGAGTGTAGGGTATAGAGTGTAGGGTATAGAGTGTAGAGTGTAGGGTATAGAGTGTAGAGTGTAGGGTATAGAGTGTAGGGTATAGAGTGTAGGGTAGAGAGTGTAAGGTAGAGAGTGTAGAGTGTAGGGTATAGAGTGTAGGGTATAGAGTGTAGAGTGTAGGGATTAGAGTGTAGGGTCTAGAGTGTAGGGTGTAGAGTGTAGGGTATAGAGTGTAGAGTGTAGGGTATAGAGTGTATGGTATAGAGTGTAGGGTATAGAGTGTAGGGTGTAGAGTGTAGGGTATAGAGTGTAGGGCATAGAGTGTAGGGTATAGAGTGTAGGGTATAGAGTGTAGGGTGTTGGGTATGGAGTGTATGGTATAGAATGTGGGGTATAGAGTGTAGGGTATAGAGTGTAGGGTATAGAGTGTAGGGCAAAGAGTGTAGGGTATAGAGTGTAGGGTATAGAGTGTAGAGTGTAGGGTATAGAGTGTAGGGTATAGAGTGTAGGGTATATAGTGTAGAGTGTAGGGTATAGAGTGTAGGGTATAGAGTGTAGGGTATAGAGTGCCGGGTATAGAGTGTAGGGTGTAGGGTATAGAGTGTAGAGTGTAGGGTATAGAGTGTAGAGTGTAGGGTATAAAGTGTAGGGTATAGAGTGTAGGGTAGAGAGTGTAAGGTAGAGAGTGTAGAGTGTAGGGTATAGAGTGTAGGGTATAGAGTGTAGAGTGTAGGGATTAGAGTGTAGGGTCTAGAGTGTAGGGTGTAGAGTGTAGGGTATAGAGTGTAGAGTGTAGGGTATAGAGTGTATGGTATAGAGTGTAGGGTGTATGGTATAGAGTGTAGGGTATAAAGTGTAGGGTGTAGAGTGTAGGGTATAGAGTGTAGGGCATAGAGTGTAGGGTATAGAGTGTAGGGTATAGAGTGTAGGGTGTTGGGTATGGAGTGTATGGTATAGAATGTGGGGTATAGAGTGTAGGGTATAGAGTGTAGGGTATAGAGTGTAGGGCAAAGAGTGTAGGGTATAGAGTGTAGGGTATAGAGTGTAGAGTGTAGGGTATAGAGTGTAGGGTATAGAGTGTAGGGTATATAGTGTAGAGTGTAGGGTATAGAGTGTAGGGTATAGAGTGTAGGGTATAGAGTGCCGGGTATAGAGTGCCGGGTATAGAGTATAGAGTCCCTAGGGTATAGAGTGTAGAGTGTAGGGTATAGAGTGTAGGGTATAGAGTGTAGGGTATAGAGTGTTGGGTAAAGAGTGTAGAGTGTAGGGTATAGAGTGTAGAGTGTAGGGATTAGAGTGTAAGGTATAGAGTGTAGGGTGTAGAGTGTAGGGTATAGAGTGTAGAGTGCAGGGTATAGAGTGTATGGTATAGAGTGTAGGGTATAGAGTGTAGGGTGTAGAGTGTAGGGTATAGAGTGTAGGGCATAGAGTGTAGGGTATAGAGTGTAGAGTGTAGGGTATAGAGTGTAGGGTATAGAGTGTAGGGTATAGAGTGTAGGGTATAGAGTGTAGGGTATAGAGTGTAGAGTGTAGGGTATAGAGTGTAGGGTATAGAGTGTAGAGTGTAGGGATTAGAGTGTAGGGTATAGAGTGTAGGGTGTAGAGTGTAGGGTATAGAGTGTAGAGTGTAGGGTATAGAGTGTATGGTATAGAGTGTAGGGTATAGAGTGTAGGGTGTAGAGTGTAGGGTATAGAATGTAGGGTGTAGAGTGTAGGGTATAGAGTGTAGGGCATAGAGTGTAGGGTATAGAGTGTAGGGTGTAGAGTGTAGGGTATAGAGTGTAGAGTGTAGGGTATAGAGTGATGGTATAGAGTGTAGGGTATAGAGTTTAGGGTATAGAGTGTAGGGTATAGAGTGTAGGGCAAAGAGTGTAGGGTATAGAGTGTAGGGTATAGAGTGTAGAGTGTAGGGTATAGAGTGTATGGTATAGAGTGTAGGGTATATAGTGTAGAGTGTAGGGTATAGAGTGTAGGGAATAGAGTGTAGGGTATAGAGTGTAGGGAATAGAGTGTAGATTGTAAGGTATAGAGTGTAGAGTGTAGGGTATAGAGTGTAGGGTATAGAGTGTAGAGTGTAGTGATTAGAGTGTAGGGTATAGAGTGTAGGGTGTAGAGTGTAGGGTATAGAGTGTAGAGTGTAGGGTATAGAGTGTATGGTATAGAGTGTGGTGTATAGAGTGTACGGTGTAGAGTGTAGGGTATAGAGTGTAGGGTATAAAGTGTAGGGTATAGAGTGTAGGGTATAGAGTGTAGGGTATAGAGTGTAGAGTGTAAGGTATAGAGTGTAGAGTGTAGGGTATAGAGTGTAGGGTATAGACTGTAGGGTATAGAGTGTAGGGTATAGAGTGAAGGGTATAGATTGTAGAGTGTAGGCTATAGAGTGTAGTGTATAGAGTGTAGAGTGTAGGGTATAGAGTGTAGGGTATAAAGTGTAGAGTATAAAGTGTAGAGTGTAGGGTATATAGTGTATAGTGTATTGTATAGAGTGTAGGGTATAGAGTGTAGGGTATAGAGTGTAGAGTGTAGGGTATAGAGTGTATGCTATAGAGTATATGGTGTAGAGTGTATGGTATTGAGTGTAGGGTATAGAGTGTAGAGTGTATGGTATAGAGTGTAGGGTATAGAGTGTAGGGTATAGAGTGTATGTTATAGAGTGTAGGGTATAGAGTGTAGAGTGTAGGGTATAGAGTTTAGATTGTAGGGTATAGAGTGTAGGGTATAGAGTGTAATGTATAGAGTGTAGGGTGTAGAGTGTAGGGTATAGAGTGTAGGGTATAGAGTGTATTGTATAGAGTGTATGGTATAGAGTGTAGGGTATAGATTGTATGGTATAGAGTGTAGGGTATAGAGTGTAGAGTGTAGGATATAGAGTGTAGGGTATAGAGTGTAGGGAATAGAGTGTAGAGTGTAAGGTATAGAGTGTAGAGTGTAGGGTATAGAGTGTAGGGTATAGAGTGTAGAGTGTAGGGATTAGAGTGTAGGGTATAGAGTGTAGGGTGTAGAGTGTAGGGTATAGAGTGTAGAGTGTAGGGTATAGAGTGTATGGTATAGACTGTGGGGTATAGAGTGCAGGGTGTAGAGTGTAGGGTATAGAGTGTAGGGTATAAAGTGTAGGGTATAGAGTGTAGGGTATAGAGTGTAGGGAATAGAGTGTAGAGTGTAAGGTATAGAGTGTAGAGTGTAGGGTATAGAGTGTAGGGTATAGACTGTAGGCTATAGAGTGTAGGGTATAGAGTGAAGGGTATAGATTGTAGAGTGTAGGCTATAGAGTGTAGTGTATAGAGTGTAGAGTGTAGGGTATAGAGTGTAGGGTATAGAGTGTAGGGTATAGAGTGTAGGGTATAAAGTGTAGAGTGTAGGGTATATAGTGTATAGTGTATTGTATAGAGTGTAGGGTATAGAGTGTAGAGTGTAGGGTATAGAGTGTATGCTATAGAGTATATGGTGTAGAGTGTATGGTATAGAGTGTAGGGTATAGAGTGTAGAGTGTATGGTATAGAGTGTAGGGTATAGAGTGTAGGGTATAGAGTGTATGTTATAGAGTGTAGGGTATAGAGCGTAGAGTGTAGGCTATAGATATTAGATTGTAGGGTATAGAGTGTAGGGTATAGAGTGTAATGTATAGAGTGTAGGGTGTAGAGTGTAGGGTATAGAGTGTAGGGTATAGAGTGTATTGTATAGAGTGTATGGTATAGAGTGTAGGGTATAGATTGTATGGTATAGAGTGTAGGGTATAGAGTGTAGAGTGTAGGATATAGAGTGTAGGGTATAGAGTGTAGAGTGTAGGGTATAGAGTGTAGGGTATAGAGTGTAGGGTATAGAGTGTAGAGTGTAGGGATAAGAGTGTAGGGTATAGAGTGTAGGGTATAGAGTGTAGAGTGTAGGGTATAGAGTGTAGGGTATAGAGTGTAGAGTGTAGGGTATAGAGTGTAGGGTATAGAGTGTAGGGTATAGAGTGTAGGGTATAGAGTGTAGAGTGTAGGGTATAGAGTGTAGGGTATAGAGTGTAGGGTATAGAGTGTAGAGTGTAGGGTATAGAGTGTAGGGTATAGAGTGTAGGGTATAGAGTGTAGGGCATAGAGTGTAGGGTATAGAGTGTAGGGTATAGAGTGTAGAGTGTAGGGTATAGAGTGTAGGGTATAGAGTGTAGAGTGTAGGGTATAGAGTGTAGGGTATAGAGTGTAGGGTATAAAGTGTAGGGTATAGAGTGTAGGGTATAGAGTGTAGAGTGTAGGGTATAGAGTGTAGAGTGTAGGGTATAGAGTGTAGGGTATAGAGTGTAGGGTATAGAGTGTAGGGTATAGAGTTTAGAGTGTAGGGTATAGAGTGTAGAGTGTAGGGTATAGAGTGTATGGTATAGAGTGTAGGGTGTAGAGTGTTGGGTATAGAGTGTAGGGTATAGAGTGTAGGGTATAGAGTGTAGGGTATAGAGTGTAGGGAATAGAGTGTAGAGTGTAAGGTATAGAGTGTAGAGTGTAGGGTATAGAGTGTAGGATATAGAGTGTAGAGTGTAGGGATTAGATCGTAGGGTATAGAGTGTAGGGTATAAAGTGTAGGGTATAGAGTGTAGAGTGTAGGGTATAGAGTGTAGGGTATAGAGTGTAGGGTATAGAGTGTAGGGTGTAGAGTGTAGGGTATAGAGTGTTTAGTGTAGGGTATAGAGTGTATGGTATAGAGTGTAGGGTATAGAGTGTAGGGTGTAGAGTGTAGGATATAGAGTGTAGGGCATAGAGTGTAGGGTATAGAGTGTAGGGTATAGAGTGTAGAGTGTAGGGTATAGAGTGTAGGGTATAGAGTGTAGGGTATAGAGTGTAGGGTGTAGAGTGTAGGGTATAGAGTGTTTAGTGTAGGGTATAGAGTGTATGGTATAGAGTGTGGGGTATAGAGTGTAGGGTATAGAGTGTAGGGTATAGAGTGTAGGGCAAAGAGTGTAGGGTATAGAGTGTAGGGTATAGAGTGTAGAGTGTAGGGTATAGAGTGTAGGGTATAGAGTGTAGGGTATATAGTGTAGAGTGTAGGGTATAGAGTGTAGGGTATAGAGTGTAGGGTATAGAGTGTAGGGTATAGAGTGCAGGGTATAGAGTGTAGAGTGTAGGGTATAGAGTGTAGAGTGTAGGGTATAGAGTGTAGGGTATAGAGTGCAGGGTAAAGAGTGTAGAGTGTAGGGTATAGAGTGTAGAGTGTAGGGATTAGAGTGTAGGGTATAGAGTGTAGGGTGTAGAGTGTAGGGTATAGAGTGTAGGGCATAGAGTGTAGGGTATAGAGTGTAGAGTGTAGGGTAGAGAGTGTAGGGTAGAGAGTGTAGAGTGTAGGGTATAGAGTGTAGGGTATAGAGTGTAGAGTGTAGGGATTAGAGTGTAGGGTATAGAGTGTAGGGTGTAGAGTGTAGGGTATAGAGTGTAGAGTGTAGGGTATAGAGTGTATGGTATAGAGTGTAGGGTATAGAGTGTAGGGTGTAGAGTGTAGGGTATAGAGTGTAGGGCATAGAGTGTAGGGTATAGAGTGTAGGGTGTAGAGTGTAGGGTGTTATGTTTGCTAATGACAGGTGTTATGAAGGCAATCCAGAAACACAGTGTGCTTAGCAATCAGAGCGCACACAGTGATCTGACAAATACCCAAAAATACAAGAACGAGCTCTGAGACGTGGAAACTCTGTAGACTGCACACCTGATCCTATCCTAAAGACAACTAAAAGCGGCTGTGGATAGCGCCTAACAACTACCTAGGCAACTCGGCACAGCCTAAGAAACTAGCTAGCCTGAAGATAGAAAAATAGGCCTGACTTGCCCCAGAGAAATTCCCCAAAGGAAAAGGCAGCCCCCCACATATAATGACTGTGAGTAAGATGAAACGACAAAACGTAGGGATGAAATAGATTCAGCAAAGTGGGGCCCGATATTCTAGGACAGAGCGAGGACAGTAAAGCGAACTTTGCAGTCTACAAAAAACCCTAAAGCAAAACCACGCAAAGGGGGCAAAAAAAACCCACCGTGCCGAACTAACGGCACGGCAGTACACCCTTTGCGTCTCAGAGCTTCCAGCAAAACAAAAGACAAGCTGGACAGAAAAAAAGCAACAAAAAAAACAAAAAGCACTTAGCTATACAGAGCAGCAGGTCACAGGAACAATCAGGAGAAGCTCAGATCCAACACTGAAACATTGACAAGGAGCAAGGATAGCAGCATCAGGCGGAGTTAAGTAATGAAGCAGTTAACGAGCTCACCAGAACACCTGAGGGAGGAAGCTCAGAAGCTGCAGTACCACTTGTGACCACAGGAGTGAATTCAGCCACAGAATTCACAACAGTAGGGTATAGAGTGTAGAGTGTAGGGTATAGAGTGTATGGTATAGAGTGTAGGGTATAGAGTGTAGGGTATAGAGTGTAGGGTATAGGTTGTAGGGCAAAGAGTGTAGGGTATAGAGTGTAGAGTGTAGGGTATAGAGTGTATGGTATAGAGTGTAGGGTATATAGTGTAGAGTGTAGGGTATAGAGTGTAGGGTATAGAGTGTAGGGTATAGAGTGTAGGGAATAGAGTGTAGAGTGTAAGGTATAGAGTGTAGAGTGTAGGGTATAGAGTGTAGGGTATAGAGTGTAGAGTGTAGGGATTAGAGTGTAGAGTATAGAGTGTAGGGTGTAGAGTGTAGGGTATAGAGTGTAGACTGTAGGGTATAGAGTGTATGGTATAGAGTGTGGGGTATAGAGTGTAGGGTGTAGAGTGTAGGGTATAGAGTGTAGGGTATAAAGTGTAGGGTATAGAGTGTAGGGTATAGAGTGTAGGGAATAGAGTGTAGAGTGTAAGGTATAGAGTGTAGAGTGTAGGGTATAGAGTGTAGGGTATAGACTGTAGGCTATAGAGTGTAGGGTATAGAGTGTAGGGTATAGATTGTAGAGTGTAGGCTATAGAGTGTAGTGTATAGAGTGTAGAGTGTAGGGTATAGAGTGTAGGGTATAGAGTGTAGGGTATAGAGTGTAGGGTATAAAGTGTAGAGTGTAGGGTAACGAGTGTATAGTGTAGGGTATAGAGTGTTGGGTATAGAGTGTAGGGTATAGAGTGTAGAGTGTAGGGTATAGAGTGTATGCTATAGAGTATATGGTGTAGAGTGTATGGTATAGAGTGTAGGGTATAGAGTGTAGAGTGTATGGTATAGAGTGTATGGTATAGAGTGTAGGGTATAGATTGTATGGTATAGAGTGTAGGGTATAGAGTGTAGAGTGTAGGGTATAGAGTGTAGGGTATAGAGTGTATGTTATAGAGTGTAGGGTATAGAGTGTAGAGTGTAGGGTATAGAGTGTAGGGTATAAAGTGTAGGGTATAGAGTGTATATTATAGAGTGTAGGGTATAGAGTGTAGAGTGTAGGGTGTAGAGTTTAGATTGTAGGGTATATAGTGTAGGGTATAGAGTGTAAGGTATAGAGTGTAGGGTGTAGAGTGTAGGGTATAGAGTGTAGGGTATAGAGTGTATGGTATAGAGTGTAGGGTATAGAGTGTATGGCATAGAGTGTAGGGTATAGAGTGTAGAGTGTAGGATATAGAGTGTAGGGTATAGAGTGTAGAGTGTAGGGTATAGAGTGTAGGGTATAGAGTGTAGGGTATAGAGTGTAAAGTGTAGGGATTAGAGTGTAGGGTATAGAGTGTAGGGTACAGAGTGTAGAGTGTAGGGTATAGAGTGTAGGGTATAGAGTGTAGAGTGTAGGGTATAGAGTGTAGGGTATAGATTGTATGGTATAGAGTGTAGGGTATAGAGTGTAGAGTGTAGGGTATAGAGTGTAGGGTATAGAGTGTATGTTATAGAGTGTAGGGTATAGAGTGTAGAGTGTAGGGTATAGAGTGTAGGGTATAGAGTGTAGGGTATAGAGTGTATATTATAGAGTGTAGGGTATAGAGTGTAGAGTGTAGGGTGTAGAGTTTAGATTGTAGGGTATAGAGTGTAGGGTATAGAGTGTAAGGTATAGAGTGTAGGGTGTAGAGTGTAGGGTATAGAGTGTAGGGTATAGAGTGTATGGTATAGAGTGTAGGGTATAGAGTGTATGGCATAGAGTGTAGGGTATAGAGTGTAGAGTGTAGGATATAGAGTGTAGGGTATAGAGTGTAGAGTGTAGGATATAGAGTGTAGGGTATAGAGTGTAGGGTATAGAGTGTAGAGTGTAGGGATTAGAGTGTAGGGTATAGAGTGTAGGGTACAGAGTGTAGAGTGTAGGGTATAGAGTGTAGGGTATAGAGTGTAGAGTGTAGGGTATAGAGTGTAGGGTATAGATTGTATGGTATAGAGTGTAGGGTATAGAGTGTAGAGTGTAGGGTATAGAGTGTAGGGTATAGAGTGTATGTTATAGAGTGTAGGGTATAGAGTGTAGAGTGTAGGGTATAGAGTGTAGGGTATAGAGTGTAGGGTATAGAGTGCAGGGTATAGAGTGTAGAGTGTAGGGTATAGAGTGTAGGGTATAGAGTGTAGGGTATAGAGTGTAGAGTGTAGGGTATAGAGTGTAGGGTATAGAGTGTAGGGTATAGAGTGTAGGGCATAGAGTGTAGGGTATAGAGTGTAGGGTATAGAGTGTAGAGTGTAGGGTATAGAGTGTAGGGTATAGAGTGTAGAGTGTAGGGTATAGAGTGTAGGGTATAGAGTGTAGGGTATAAAGTGTAGGGTATAGAGTGTAGGGTATAGAGTGTAGAGTGTAGGGTATAGAGTGTAGAGTGTAGGGTATAGAGTGTAGGGTATAGAGTGTAGGGTATAGAGTGTAGGGTATAGAGTTTAGAGTGTAGGGTATAGAGTGTAGAGTGTAGGGTATAGAGTGTATGGTATAGAGTGTAGGGTGTAGAGTGTTGGGTATAGAGTGTAGGGTATAGAGTGTAGGGTATAGAGTGTAGGGTATAGAGTGTAGGGAATAGAGTGTAGAGTGTAAGGTATAGCGTGTAGAGTGTAGGGTATAGAGTGTAGGGTATAGAGTGTAGAGTGTAGGGATTAGATCGTAGGGTATAGAGTGTAGGGTATAAAGTGTAGGGTATAGAGTGTAGAGTGTAGGGTATAGAGTGTAGGGTATAGAGTGTAGGGTATAGAGTGTAGGGTGTAGAGTGTAGGGTATAGAGTGTTTAGTGTAGGGTATAGAGTGTATGGTATAGAGTGTAGGGTATAGAGTGTAGGGTGTAGAGTGTAGGATATAGAGTGTAGGGCATAGAGTGTAGGGTATAGAGTGTAGGGTATAGAGTGTAGAGTGTAGGGTATAGAGTGTAGGGTATAGAGTGTAGGGTATAGAGTGTAGGGTGTAGAGTGTAGGGTATAGAGTGTTTAGTGTAGGGTATAGAGTGTATGGTATAGAGTGTGGGGTATAGAGTGTAGGGTATAGAGTGTAGGGTATAGAGTGTAGGGCAAAGAGTGTAGGGTATAGAGTGTAGGGTATAGAGTGTAGAGTGTAGGGTATAGAGTGTAGGGTATAGAGTGTAGGGTATATAGTGTAGAGTGTAGGGTATAGAGTGTAGGGTATAGAGTGTAGGGTATAGAGTGTAGGGTATAGAGTGCATGGTATAGAGTGTAGAGTGTAGGGTATAGAGTGTAGAGTGTAGGGTATAGAGTGTAGGGTATAGAGTGCAGGGTAAAGAGTGTAGAGTGTAGGGTATAGAGTGTAGAGTGTAGGGATTAGAGTGTAGGGTATAGAGTGTAGGGTGTAGAGTGTAGGGTATTGTTAAAAATCGTTATTGCTCAAAAATATCTCATCAAGACTTAACCAGGTGCGTTATTCTTAAAAGAAAAATGTCATGATATTCTGACGAAAGTATAGTGGTTTATTGAGTTATCCACCATCGCAGCAAAAACATAAAAGGTAGATGAAACAATTACAAACAGAGTGTCCATGTGTAAATATCAGCGCTTCTCCTGTTACTCATCTTTCCAGGGTCCTGAATGGTAGAAGTCATCTGTCTGTGTGAAAGTCTGAAGTCATCATGGCATGGAGTAGCTAACAGCTGTTGTTCCTCGTGTCTTGTCTCATGTCCATGGAGAATGATGGTGAAGGAAGGGAGGTGACCGTCCCACGTGACAAAAAGCCCCCCACCCCCTCCTAAGAGACATTTATATATGGTTTCTACAGATCACGTGTCTTCTGTATATGGAGTTAACGTATACTCTGAGCTACATACACAGAAATAGCTTTTCATAGTGTCAGCAAGAAGCAATGTGCTCAGTACAGAATAAAA
This sequence comes from Ranitomeya imitator, assembly GCF_032444005.1. NCBI lineage: Eukaryota > Metazoa > Chordata > Amphibia > Anura > Dendrobatidae > Ranitomeya > Ranitomeya imitator. Next base: position 719,849 of record NW_027193866.1, on the reverse strand, counting down.
ATAAGAATAATTAATATTTAACAATTCCCCCTTTTGAGGGTGACAGACATTGATTGGAACCCTCAAATTAAAATATTAATAAAATCTTCTTTCTTCTTTGGCAAAATGATGTAATAAATAATATCAATAATAATGTTATATGTTCTCAATAATATAATGATATATAAATTCATGTTATGGTAAGCCGTGACCAATATTCATATAAAATATATATATATATACTTCCCTATATCTACTTGAAGCATCTCAGGTCTGATGTCATCTGGTCTTCATATTGATGTCTTCTTCTTTTAAAACAATCTTTATTATAAGTCTTTTGAAATAGATGATAGCATGTAGATATGTAGAGACTGTGTGTCATGTGTCAATCAAAGTCCATAAATTCAAATGTTGATAAGAAAACAAAGTCCATAGATGAAATGTAGCTTTAATATCTGTGCAGTGTCACCTTTATAGACCTGGACTTACATCGGCTCGCCTTGGAAATCATCTGGAATCCTTCCATATTGTCCGCGCTGGTCTTGGGACAGGTGTGACGTCTTTGGTCAGCACAGCAAGGGTTACATTGACTCTTCCTTGCCAAACATAGCACCATAACCAGTCCTTAGTACACAGGACATATGTCAGGGTTGTAGCGTCCTGACAATTACCTGAGTGTTCACCAGCTTTCATGGAAGTCTTATAGGTGATAGGAAACCACTGGAACGTAATAACACAGTTCATCTTTGATACTGTACTCAGTTGTCAGTGATGGATGCTGTAGTTGTGACATGAATTGTATTTGACACAGTCTATTATTACTCAGAAATCATAGCATTGTTACCTTGTGGAACTTCTGGATAACGGCTTTTCTTCTTGTAACTTTTAAGAATCAATTGAATTTAGAAAAATATAAAATCTTTATTAACGTCTTTAGTATCTTGATTGAAGTCTTCATTCCCTATTCTATACCAAATCTGGTAATTTCCCTAACTTATAATATCACAGCGTACCATAGCAATCAATAATATTCATATAATTATTAAATGATATTAAAATGGAGTTTATATTTGGAAAAATAAAATAATAATAATAATAAATGATAGTATATTATTAACCATATTCTTCATGTGATTGGACATTTTTATGTCATAGGTGTAATTTCTTTTTGAACCCATAGATGTCAGTATGTCTTTTATGTAACAAGTGCTGATATTTAGTATTAAAACTTTATTAAATTATGTTCAGTAGACCAATAATATGTAAGCATGTATAGCCATGAACCAAAATAAGTATATATATGAATAAATGAATGAGTGAAAGAATTGTTGTATTTAACTCAGAATTGAAATTTTCTTATATAATGAAACCATATGATCACTATATTTGATAAAGCAATATGCTTGTAGACATTACTCTATTAAATATTGATTTTTCCTTGATGAAAAATAAGAATGAAAAATAAAAATTGAAAGAAAAGTGGAAAAAAAATGAAAAATAAAAATGAGAATAAAAAATAAAAATAAGGCCTTTATATGTTGATGACAAATGCTGAGGTTATGTCTCAGTAATACATTCCCTTAATATTTTCCTCATGTAGATGTTGTCATAACCTTGGATCACCAAAATATTGAAATTATGCAACTTTGCATATAATACCCTTCATAAGAGAAAAAAAATGATATTTATAATATTTATTGTTATTGTACCCAATAATACCTTATTAATATTTCTTCTTTATTAAAATGTGTGAAGAAGAGGTATTGATGAAATGTGATGATGTGATCAGGATCAAAAACACATTTCTCCCTTAATATCAAAAAATATTATTTTATGAAAAAATTAATTTGTAAAAAACCCAAATGAAAAATAATTATTTTTATAACTGTCATATCAACTTGTGCCATATATTTGTTTGAAGATGTATACTCATCTATGTAAATATAAAAAACACTGAAATATGAAAAAATTATCATTAGGAAAAAATGTTCTAAATGTAGGTTTCCTTGAAAAATCATATTGATGTATTATTGTACTTATTAAATAATAATCACCAAAGAAATATATGTTGCATAATAATATTTAAATATATCTTAATATTCTAATAATTTAACTGAATCTTATTATTTATTAAACACAAAGTTGTTGATTTTTTTTTTTTTCTGACATACCATAAATCATGAGGCCTCAGTCAAACTGTGCATACACATTCCACATTCCACATTCCACGCTCTGGTCACTCTTACATCACATCTCATGTCAAATTCACTCAGCAGCTGCTCATATGTTCTCTCACCTGTCACATGTGACTCACATAGACGTTCACAATACATTTCACATACAAAGAATAAAAAACATGTATATTAACCCAAAATATTGTATCCTAATTATCAATCAATGCGCATTGTAATCTATTAAATTTAGTATTCTAATATTCCTTTGAATATTCCCCAAATATTATGTAACAGTATGTTTTAACCTAATAGAAAGGACTCCTCCATTTACAAGAAACCCGAGTTGAATGTTTCAACACTATTTCGGTACAAGCCTGTTACTGAAACCATTTGAATGTAAAGGCTGAGGAAAATTCCTAAAATTAAAAATCAAGGCTATATGATATTCCTTAACTCACAGCTGTCACGTCATGCACCATGCAGTGGGAGGAAAAAAAAACCACGTTTTAGATTATTACAGAAAGAAAATTTACATGTAGTACACACATTTTTAGGTTGTTAGATATATTATTTATTTTGTTAGTGTTAAATATATATATAAAAATCATGCAGTTAATATAGCTTCCTGTGTAAATAAGACATAAATTCATGAAAGAGGTATTTTTTGTTCAATCCTCGCTTTGAAAGTAAAATTCTAAGGGAAATGAAAGATAAAGGTTAATTTCATATTTATTTCAAAACAAAATAATTTAAATATCTTATACATATGTATATACTTAATAAATGTATTTAATTGTAATTCTAAATATTTTTTACTGGAGTATATTTTAATTATTTCGCTATATATATAAAAATGCAGTTAATATAATCTCTACTTATACAAATATGCTACAGTATTTACTGTATATTATATTAATATATGTAACTGCAGAATTATATTGAAACAGAATAATTACATATTAATAAATAATACATTGTATAACTCATCATATAATATAATTACATTTTTAGCCAATTCCTATCCCAAAATGTAACTCTCTGTCGATTATCTGAAATGCTGTATTTAGTAAGGTCAGTTTTAACCCTATGGACTCTTTGAAGAGCTGCTGCGATAATGGAGTGTTCAGCTGAGCTCCCCCTGGGATACTCACCTGCTTCCGTCTGTCAGTTTCCGCCATCTTTAGAGACAGATCTAAGCCTTCAGATTTTAAATCTTTCAGAGAAATTTCTTTAATAGACTCCTGAATCTTTTCATACGGTTTGTAACAAATATGTAATTTTCTTCGTACTTCATAGATTTGATTTTGGATCAGATTTGAAGATTTTGATTTTGGCTTTTGATAAGATTGAATTCTGACTGGTTTCAAAAACTTAGTAAAATGTGTTTTCCTTTCAAGATTCTCGTGTTTTCTAGAAAAATCAAGGGATTGGGCGCATTCGTATAAAGAATTTTTCTGTGTAGCAATTATACGAGATACAGGATTTAAGAATTTAAATTTGTTTACAAAACAATTTATCATGGATTGTTGATTCAAATTCGTACAGACCAATTTATAAATCCTTTCAAAAATGGCCATAAAAGTAAACGTACATTCTTCCCGGCCAATCTTCAATTTTAGAAGAATATCAAGATCTGGATAATTTTCTTTCAATCCACAGAAAATCAAAATTCTTAATCTTTCTACATCAGTCATCTTTTCGTGGAACTCATCAGTCTGCATTTTTAGTGAGAGTCTTCTGGAGAAGATTACCGGAAGCCAAATTTTAAACAAATTATTTCTCTGCACATTAGTCAAATCAAACTTATCAGCAAAACTCTCAAATATCTCTGAATTTCTGCACACATGGATTTTGTCATCATATGCAGGAATGATTTTGCATAATTTTAGCAGGATTTTCCTAGATTTAAGTTGGAGTTGGGCCTCTGAGTCGTCTATTTTTAGTGGCCCTTGTACATCTGTCCCTCGTAGATCATCTTTGTCAGTTGTCATCTCTCCTACGCTTCCTCCATCTTGCTTTTCATCATGTGACACGTCAATGTCACCTTGGGCGGCCACACACACGTGTGTCACATCTTCCTCACTCTTCTCATTACAGTCAATCTTGGGAACATCATTAGTTTCCTTAGAAATTCTTTCTACGCTGTCTTTTTTGGACTTCTCTGTCACAAACTCGTTAAATACATAAACCATATGTAAAATATTTTTAAGTTGCTCTTTTTCTTTTTTCCTAAACATTAGCTTAGAATCTAAATTCAAATTCGCAGTTCTGCATTCTGCAAATAAATTAGACCAAAATATTTCTAAGCTAGATCCGTACAAACTTACAAAGTCTATCTGACTTGATTTAGCATATGAATTTATCAAATCCATTTGTCTTACCTTGAAATCTCAGCTTGTAGTTCCTTTGCTTTTACAACGCTGGGCTCCGGACTTCAGCACGGCTATTTTTAGCACGTCTGTTCTTCAGCACTACCAGTGCTTGCTGTCAATCCGTACAACACCTGTTAGTCTCCGTCATTCGTAGGTTCTTGTGAGATCTTTGTGACTTGAAATTTTGAAGTGGAATTCCTGAATACTTGCACAATCTAGCGGAACTCTTCTGTCTTCCCCCGTGTGCAAGAAGAAGGAAATTCACGCAAAAATAGCACAAAAAATCAAAACTGGCTGGCTAGGCCAAATGTTAAAAATCGTTATTGCTCAAAAATATCTCATCAAGACTTAACCAGGTGCGTTATTCTTAAAAGAAAAATGTCATGATATTCTGACGAAAGTATAGTGGTTTATTGAGTTATCCACCATCGCAGCAAAAACATAAAAGGTAGATGAAACAATTACAAACAGAGTGTCCATGTGTAAATATCAGCGCTTCTCCTGTTACTCATCTTTCCAGGGTCCTGAATGGTAGAAGTCATCTGTCTGTGTGAAAGTCTGAAGTCATCATGGCATGGAGTAGCTAACAGCTGTTGTTCCTCGTGTCTTGTCTCATGTCCATGGAGAATGATGGTGAAGGAAGGGAGGTGACCGTCCCACGTGACAAAAAGCCCCCCACCCCCTCCTAAGAGACATTTATATATGGTTTCTACAGATCACGTGTCTTCTGTATATGGAGTTAACGTATACTCTGAGCTACATACACAGAAATAGCTTTTCATAGTGTCAGCAAGAAGCAATGTGCTCAGTACAGAATAAAAATAAGAATAATTAATATTTAACAGGTATAGAGTGTAGAGTGCAGGGTATAGAGTCTATGGTATAGAGTGTAGGGTATAGAGTGTAGGGTGTAGAGTGTAGGGTATAGAGTGTAGGGCATAGAGTGTAGGGTATAGAGTGTAGAGTGTAGGGTAGAGAGTGTAGGGTAGAGAGTGTAGAGTGTAGGGTATAGAGTGTAGGGTATAGAGTGTAGAGTGTAGGGATTAGAGTGTAGGGTATAGAGTGTAGGGTGTAGAGTGTAGGGTATAGAGTGTAGAGTGTAGGGTATAGAGTGTATGGTATAGAGTGTAGGGTATAGAGTGTAGGGTGTAGAGTGTAGGGTATAGAGTGTAGGGCATAGAGTGTAGGGTATAGAGTGTAGGGTGTAGAGTGTAGGGTGTTATGTTTGCTAATGACAGGTGTTATGAAGGCAATCCAGAAACACAGTGTGCTTAGCAATCAGAGCGCACACAGTGATCTGACAAATACCCAAAAATACAAGAACGAGCTCTGAGACGTGGAAACTCTGTAGACTGCACACCTGATCCTATCCTAAACACAACTAAAAGCGGCTGTGGATAGCGCCTAACAACTACCTAGGCAACTCGGCACAGCCTAAGAAACTAGCTAGCCTGAAGATAGAAAAATAGGCCTGACTTGCCCCAGAGAAATTCCCCAAAGGAAAAGGCAGCCCCCCACATATAATGACTGTGAGTAAGATGAAAAGACAAAACGTAGGGATGAAATAGATTCAGCAAAGTGGGGCCCGATATTCTAGGACAGAGCGAGGACAGTAAAGCGAACTTTGCAGTCTACAAAAAACCCTAAAGCAAAACCACGCAAAGGGGGCAAAAAAAAACCACCGTGCCGAACTAACGGCACGGCGGTACACCCTTTGCGTCTCAGAGCTTCCAGCAAAACAAAAGACAAGCTGGACAGAAAAAAAGCAACAAAAAAACAAAAAGCACTTAGCTATACAGAGCAGCAGGTCACAGGAACAATCAGGAGAAGCTCAGATCCAACACTGAAACATTGACAAGGAGCAAGGATAGCAGCATCAGGCGGAGTTAAGTAATGAAGCAGTTAACGAGCTCACCAGAACACCTGAGGGAGGAAGCTCAGAAGCTGCAGTACCACTTGTGACCACAGGAGTGAATTCAGCCACAGAATTCACAACAGTAGGGTATAGAGTGTAGAGTGTAGGGTATAGAGTGTATGGTATAGAGTGTAGGGTATAGAGTGTAGGGTATAGAGTGTAGGGTATAGGTTGTAGGGCAAAGAGGGTAGGGTATAGAGTGTAGGGTATAGAGTGTAGAGTGTAGGGTATAGAGTGTATGGTATAGAGTGTAGGGTATATAGTGTAGAGTGTAGGGTATAGAGTGTAGGGTATAGAGTGTAGAGTGTAGGGATTAGAGTGTAGGGTATAGAGTGTAGGGTGTAGAGTGTAGGGTATAGAGTGTAGACTGTAGGGTATAGAGTGTATGGTATAGAGTGTGGGGTATAGAGTGTAGGGTGTAGAGTGTAGGGTATAGAGTGTAGGGTATAAAGTGTAGGGTATAGAGTGTAGGGTATAGAGTGTAGGGAATAGAGTGTAGAGTGTAAGGTATAGAGTGTAGAGTGTAGGGTATAGAGTGTAGGGTATAGACTGTAGGCTATAGAGTGTAGGGTATAGAGTGTAGGGTATAGATTGTAGAGTGTAGGCTATAGAGTGTAGTGTATAGAGTGTAGAGTGTAGGGTATAGAGTGTAGGGTATAGAGTGTAGGGTATAGAGTGTAGGGTATAAAGTGTAGAGTGTAGGGTAACGAGTGTATAGTGTAGGGTATAGAGTGTTGGGTATAGAGTGTAGGGTATAGAGTGTAGAGTGTAGGGTATAGAGTGTATGCTATAGAGTATATGGTGTAGAGTGTATGGTATAGAGTGTAGGGTATAGAGTGTAGAGTGTATGGTATAGAGTGTAGGGTATAGAGTGTAGGGTATAGAGTGTATGTTATAGAGTGTAGGGTATAGAGTGTAGAGTGTAGGGTATAGAGTTTAGATTGTAGGGTATAGAGTGTAGGGTATAGAGTGTAATATATAGAGTGTAGGGTGTAGAGTGTAGGGTATAGAGTGTATTGTATAGAGTGTATGGTATAGAGTGTAGGGTATAGATTGTATGGTATAGAGTGTAGGGTATAGAGTGTAGAGTGTAGGGTATAGAGTGTAGGGTATAGAGTGTATGTTATAGAGTGTAGGGTATAGAGTGTAGAGTGTAGGGTATAGAGTGTAGGGTATAGAGTGTATATTATAGAGTGTAGGGTATAGAGTGTAGAGTGTAGGGTGTAGAGTTTAGATTGTAGGGTATAGAGTGTAGGGTATAGAGTGTAAGGTATAGAGTGTAGGGTGTAGAGTGTAGGGTATAGAGTGTAGGGTATAGAGTGTATGGTATAGAGTGTAGGGTATAGAGTGTATGGCATAGAGTGTAGGGTATAGAGTGTAGTGTAGGATATAGAGTGTAGGGTATAGAGTGTAGAGTGTAGGGTATAGAGTGAAGGGTATAGAGTGTAGGGTATAGAGTGTAGAGTGTAGGGATTAGAGTGTAGGGTATAGAGTGTAGGGTACAGAGTGTAGAGTGTAGGGTATAGAGTGTAGGGTATAGAGTGTAGGGTATAGATTGTATGGTATAGAGTGTAGGGTATAGAGTGTAGAGTGTAGGGTATAGAGTGTAGGGTATAGAGTGTATGTTATAGAGTGTAGGGTATAGAGTGTAGAGTGTAGGGTATAGAGTGTAGGGTATAGAGTGTAGGGTATAGAATGTATATTATAGAGTGTAGAGTATAGAGTGTAGAGTGTAGGGTGTAGAGTTTAGATTGTAGGGTATAGAGTGTAGGGTATAGAGTGTAAGGTATAGAGTGTAGGGTGTAGAGTGTAGGGTATAGAGTGTAGGGTATAGAGTGTATGGTATAGAGTGTAGGGTATAGAGTGTATGGTATAGAGTGTAGGGTATAGAGTGTAGAGTGGAGGATATAGAGTGTAGGGTATAGAGTGTAGAGTGTAGGGTATAGAGTGTAGGGTATAGAGTGTAGGGTATAGAGTGTAGAGTGTAGGGATTAGAGTGTAGGGTATAGAGTGTAGGGTATAGAGTGTAGAGTGTAAGGTATAGAGTGTAGGGTATAGAGTGTAGAGTGTAGGGTATAGAGTGTAGGGTATAGAGTGTAGGGTATAGAGTGTAGGGTATAGAGTGTAGGGCATAGAGTGTAGGGTATAGAGTGTAGGGTATAGAGTGTAGAGTGTAGGGTATAGAGTGTAGGGTATAGAGTGTAGAGTGTAGGGTATAGAGTGTAGGGTATAGAGTGTAGGGTATAGAGTGTAGGGTATAGAGTGTAGGGTATAGAGTGTAGAGTGTAGGGTATAGAGTGTAGGGTATAGAGTGTAGGGTATAGAGTTTAGAGTGTAGGGTATAGAGTGTAGAGTGTAGGGTATAGAGTGTATGGTATAGAGTGTAGGGTATAGAGTGTAGGGTGTTGAGTGTTGGGTATAGAGTGTAGGGTATAGAGTGTAGGGTATAGAGTGTAGGGTATAGAGTGTAGGGAATAGAGTGTAGAGTGTAAGGTATGGAGTGTAGGGTATAGAGTGTAGGGTATAGAGGGTAGAGTGTAGGGATTAGAGTGTAGGGTATAGAGTGTAGGGTATAGAGTTTAGGGTATAGAGTGTAGAGTGTAGGGTATAGAGTGTAGGGTATAGAGTGTAGGGTATAGAGTGTAGGGCATAGAGTGTAGGATATAGAGTGTAGGGTATAGAGTGTAGGGTATAGGGTGTAGAGTGTAGGGTATAGAGTGTAGGGTATAGAGTGTAGAGTGTAGGGTATAGAGTGTAGGGTATAGAGTGTAGAGTGTAGGGTATAGAGTGTAGGGTATAGAGTGTAGGGTATAGAGTGTAGAGTGTAGGGTATAGAGTGTAGGGTATAGAGTGTAGGGTATAGAGTGTAGGGTATAGAGTGTAGGGTATAGAGTGTAGAGTGTAGGGTATAGAGTGTAGGGTATAGAGTGTAGGGTATAGAGTGTTGAGTGTAGGGTATAGAGTGTAGGGTATAGAGTGTAGGGTATAGAGTGTATATTATAGAGTGTAGGGTATAGAGTGTAGAGTGTAGGGTGTAGAGTTTAGATTGTAGGGTATAGAGTGTAGGGTATAGAGTGTAAGGTATAGAGTGTAGGGTGTAGAGTGTAGGGTATAGAGTGTAGGGTATAGAGTGTATGGTATAGAGTGTAGGGTATAGAGTGTATGGCATAGAGTGTAGGGTATAGAGTGTAGTGTAGGATATAGAGTGTAGGGTATAGAGTGTAGAGTGTAGGGTATAGAGTGTAGGGTATAGAGTGTAGGGTATAGAGTGTAGAGTGTAGGGATTAGAGTGTAGGGTATAGAGTGTAGGGTACAGAGTGTAGAGTGTAGGGTATAGAGTGTAGGGTATAGAGTGTAGAGTGTTGGGTATAGAGTGTAGGGTATAGATTGTATGGTATAGAGTGTAGGGTATAGAGTGTAGAGTGTAGGGCATAGAGTGTAGGGTATAGAGTGTATGTTATAGAGTGTAGGGTATAGAGTGTAGAGTGTAGGGTATAGAGTGTAGGGTATAGAGTGTAGGGTATAGAGTGTATATTATAGAGTGTAGGGTATAGAGTGTAGAGTGTAGGGTGTAGAGTTTAGATTGTAGGGTATAGAGTGTAGGGTATAGAGTGTAAGGTATAGAGTGTAGGGTGTAGAGTGTAGGGTATAGAGTGTAGGGTATAGAGTGTATGGTATAGAGTGTAGGGTATAGAGTGTATGGTATAGAGTGTAGGGTATAGAGTGTAGAGTGTAGGATATAGAGTGTAGGGTATAGAGTGTAGAGTGTAAGGTATAGAGTGTAGGGTATAGAGTGTAGGGTATAGAGTGTAGAGTGTAGGGATTAGAGTGTAGGGTATAGAGTGTAGGGTATAGAGTGTAGAGTGTAAGGTATAGAGTGTAGGGTATAGAGTGTAGAGTGTAGGGTATAGAGTGTAGGGTATAGAGTGTAGGGTATAGAGTGTAGGGTATAGAGTGTAGGGTATAGAGTGTAGGGCATAGAGTGTAGGGTATAGAGTGTAGGGTATAGAGTGTAGAGTGTAGGGTATAGAGTGTAGGGTATAGAGTGTAGAGTGTAGGGTATAGAGTGTAGGGTATAGAGTGTAGGGTATAGAGTGTAGGGTATAGAGTGTAGGGTATAGAGTGTAGAGTGTAGGGTATAGAGTGTAGGGTATAGAGTGTAGGGTATAGAGTGTAGGGTATAGAGTTTAGAGTGTAGGGTATAGAGTGTAGAGTGTAGGGTATAGAGTGTATGGTATAGAGTGTAGGGTATAGAGTGTAGGGTGTTGAGTGTTGGGTATAGAGTGTAGGGTATAGAGTGTAGGGTATAGAGTGTAGGGTATAGAGTGTAGGGAATAGAGTGTAGAGTGTAAGGTATGGAGTGTAGGGTATAGAGTGTAGGGTATAGAGGGTAGAGTGTAGGGATTAGAGTGTAGGGTATAGAGTGTAGGGTATAGAGTTTAGGGTGTAGAGTGTAGAGTGTAGGGTATAGAGTGTAGGGTATAGAGTGTAGGGTATAGAGTGTAGGGCATAGAGTGTAGGGTATAGAGTGTAGGGTATAGAGTGTAGAGTGTAAGGTATAGAGTGTAGGGTATAGAGTGTAGAGTGTAGGGTATAGAGTGTAGGGTATAGAGTGTAGGGTATAGAGTGTAGGGTATAGAGTGTAGGGTATAGAGTGTAGGGCATAGAGTGTAGGGTATAGAGTGTAGGGTATAGAGTGTAGAGTGTAGGGTATAGATTGTAGGGTATAGAGTGTAGAGTGTAGGGTATAGAGTGTAGGGTATAGAGTGTAGGGTATAGAGTGTAGGGTATAGAGTGTAGGGTATAGAGTGTAGAGTGTAGGGTATAGAGTGTAGGGTATAGAGTGTAGGGTATAGAGTGTTGAGTGTAGGGTATAGAGTGTAGGGTATAGAGTGTAGGGTATAGAGTGTAGGGTATAGAGTGTAGGGCATAGAGTGTAGGGTATAGAGTGTAGGGTATAGAGTGTAGAGTGTAGGGTATAGAGTGTAGGGTATAGAGTGTAGGGTATAGAGTGTAGGGTATAGAGTGTAGGGTATAGAGTGTAGAGTGTAGGGTATAGAGTGTAGGGTATAGAGCGTAGGGTATAGAGTTTAGAGTGTAGGGTATAGAGTGTAGAGTGTAGGGTATAGAGTGTATGGTATAGAGTGTAGGGTATAGAGTGTAGGGTGTTGAGTGTTGGGTATAGAGTGTAGGGTATAGAGTGTAGGGTATAGAGTGTAGGGTATAGAGTGTAGGGAATAGAGTGTAGAGTGTAAGGTATAGAGTGTAGAGTGTAGGGTATAGAGTGTAGGGTATAGAGGGTAGGGTATAGAGTGTAGGGCATAGAGTGTAGGGTATAGAGTGTAGGGTATAGAGTGTAGAGTGTAAGGTATAGAGTGTAGGGTATAGAGTGTAGAGTGTAGGGTATAGAGTGTAGGGTATAGAGTGTAGGGTATAGAGTGTAGGGTATAGAGTGTAGGGGTATAGAGTGTAGGGCATAGAGTGTAGGGTATAGAGTGTAGGGTATAGAGTGTAGAGTGTAGGGTATAGAGTGTAGGGTATAGAGTGTAGAGTGTAGGGTATAGAGTGTAGGGTATAGAGTGTAGGGTATAGAGTGTAGGGTATAGAGTGTAGGGTATAGAGTGTAGAGTGTAGGGTATAGAGTGTAGGGTATAGAGTGTTGAGTGTAGGGTATAGAGTGTAGGGTATAGAGTGTAGGGTATAGAGTGTAGGGTATAGAGTGTAGGGCATAGAGTGTAGGGTATAGAGTGTAGGGTATAGAGTGTAGAGTGTAGGGTATAGAGTGTAGGGTATAGAGTGTAGGGTATAGAGTGTAGGGTATAGAGTGTAGGGTATAGAGTGTAGAGTGTAGGGTATAGAGTGTAGGGTATAGAGCGTAGGGTATAGAGTTTAGAGTGTAGGGTATAGAGTGTAGAGTGTAGGGTATAGAGTGTATGGTATAGAGTGTAGGGTATAGAGTGTAGGGTGTTGAGTGTTGGGTATAGAGTGTAGGGTATAGAGTGTAGGGTATAGAGTGTAGGGTATAGAGTGTAGGGAATAGAGTGTAGAGTGTAAGGTATAGAGTGTAGAGTGTAGGGTATAGAGTGTAGGGTATAGAGGGTAGAGTGTAGGGATTAGAGTGTAGGGTATAGAGTGTAGGGTATAGAGTGTAGAGTGTAGGGTATAGAGTGTAGGGTATAGAGTGTAGCGCATAGAGTGTAGGGTATAGAGTGTAGGGTATAGAGTGTAGGGTATAGAGTGTAGAGTGTAGGGTATAGAGTGTAGGGTATAGAGTGTAGGGTATAGATTGTAGAGTGTATGGTATAGAGTGTAGGGTATAGAGTGTAGGGTATAGAGTGTAGGGTATAGAGTGTAGGGCATAGAGTGTAGGGTATAGAGTGTAGGGTGTAGAGTGTAGAGTGTAGGGTATAGAGTGTAGGGTATAGAGTGTAGGGTATAGAGTGTATAGTGTAGGGTATAGAGTGTAGGGTATAGAGTGTAGGGTATAGAGTGTAGAGTGTAGGGTATAGAGTGTAGGGTATAGAGTGTAGGGTATAGAGTGTAGGGCATAGAGTGTAGGGTATAGAGTGTAGGGTATAGAGTGTAGAGTGTAGGGTATAGAGTGTAGGGTATAGAGTGTAGGGTATAGAGTGTAGAGTGTAGGGCATAGAGTGTAGAATGTAGGGTATAGAGTGTAGGGTATAAAGTGTAGGGTATAGAGTGTAGAGTGTAGGGTATAGAGTGTAGGGTATAGAGTGTAGGGTATAGAGTGTAGAGTGTAGGGTATAGAGTGTAGGGTATAGAGTGTAGGGTATAGAGTGTTGAGTGTAGGGTATAGAGTGTAGGGTATAGAGTGTAGGGTATAGAGTGTAGGGTATAGAGTGTAGGGTATAGAGTGTAGGGCATAACATAGTAACATAGTAACATAGTTAGTAAGGCCGAAAAAAGACATTTGTCCATCCAGTTCAGCCTATATTCCATCATAATAAATACCCAGATCTACGTCCTTCTACAGAACCTAATAAATAGTAACATAGTAAGTTATAGAGTGTAGGGTATAGAGTATAGCTATAGAGTGTAGGGTATAGAGTGTAGGGTATAGAGTGTAGAGTGTAGGGTATAGAGTGTAGGGTATAGAGTGTAGAGTGTAGGGTATAGAGTGTAGGGTATAGAGTGTAGGGTATAGAGTGTAGGGTATAGAGTGTAGAGTGTAGGGTATAGAGTGTAGGGTATAGAGTTTAGAGTGTAGGGTATAGAGTGTAGAGTGTAGGGTATAGAGTGTATGGTATAGAGTGTAGGGTATAGAGTGTAGGGTGTTGAGTGTTGGGTATAGAGTGTAGGGTATAGAGTGTAGGGTATAGAGTGTAGGGTATAGAGTGTAGGGAATAGAGTGTAGAGTGTAAGGTATAGAGTGTAGAGTGTAGGGTATAGAGTGTAGGGTATAGAGGGTGGAGTGTAGGGATTAGAGTGTAGGGTATAGAGTGTAGGGTATAGAGTGTAGAGTGTAGGGTATAGAGTGTAGGGTATAGAGTGTAGGGTATAGAGTGTAGGGCATAGAGTGTAGGGTATAGAGTGTAGGGTATAGAGTGTAGGGTATAGAGTGTAGGGTATAGAGTGTAGGGTATAGAGTGTAGGGTATAGATTGTAGAGTGTAGGGTATAGAGTGTAGGGTATAGAGTGTAGGGTATAGAGTGTAGGGTATAGAGTGTAGGGAATAGAGTGTAGGGCTTAGAGTGTAGGGTATAGAGTGTAGGGTATAGAGTGTAGAGTGTAGGGTATAGAGTGTAGGGTATAGAGTGTAGGGTATAGAGTGTATAGTGTAGGGTATAGAGTGTAGGGTATAGAGTGTAGGGTATAGAGTGTAGAGTGTAGGGTATAGAGTGTAGGGTATAGAGTGTAGGGTATAGAGTGTAGGGCATAGAGTGTAGGGTATAGAGTGTAGGGTATAGAGTGTAGGGTATAGAGTGTAGGGTATAGAGTGTAGAGTGTAGGGCATAGAGTGTAGAGTGTAGGGTATAGAGTGTAGGGTATAAAGTGTAGGGTATAGAGTGTAGAGTGTAGGGTATAGAGTGTAGAGTGTAGGGTATAGAGTGTAGGGTATAGAGTGTAGGGTAGAGAGTGTAGGGTAGAGAGTGTAGAGTGTAGGGTATAGAGTGTAGGGTATAGAGTGTAGGGTATAGAGTGTAGGGAATAGAGTGTAGAGTGTAAGGTATAGAGTGTAGAGTGTAGGGCATAGAGTGTAGAGTGTAGGGTATAGAGTGTATGGTATAGAGTGTAGGGTATAGATGTAGGGTATAGAGTGTAGAGTGTAGGGTGTAGAGTGTAGGGTATAGCGTGTAGAGTGTAGGGCATAGAGTGTAGAGTGTAGGGTATAGAGTGTAGGGTATAGAGTGTAGGGTATAGAGTGTAGGGTATAGAGTGTAGAGTGTAGGGTATAGAGTGTAGAGTGTAGAGTATAGAGTGTAGGGTATAGAGTGTAGGGTATAGAGTGTAGGGTATAGAGTGTAGGGTATAGAGTTTAGAGTGTAGGGTATAGAGTGTAGAGTGTAGGGTATAGAGTGTATGGTATAGAGTGTAGGGTATAGAGTGTAGGGTGTTGAGTGTTGGGTATAGAGTGTAGGGTATAGAGTGTAGGGTATAGAGTGTAGGGTATAGAGTGTAGGGAATAGAGTGTAGAGTGTAAGGTATAGAGTGTAGAGTGTAGGGTATAGAGTGTAGGGTATAGAGGGTGGAGTGTAGGGATTAGAGTGTAGGGTATAGAGTGTAGGGTATAGAGTGTAGAGTGTAGGGTATAGAGTGTAGGGTATAGAGTGTAGGGTATAGAGTGTAGGGCATAGAGTGTAGGGTATAGAGTGTAGGGTATAGAGTGTAGGGTATAGAGTGTAGGGTATAGAGTGTAGGGTATAGAGTGTAGGGTATAGATTGTAGAGTGTAGGGTATAGAGTGTAGGGTATAGAGTGTAGGGTATAGAGTGTAGGGTATAGAGTGTAGGGAATAGAGTGTAGGGCTTAGAGTGTAGGGTATAGAGTGTAGGGTATAGAGTGTAGAGTGTAGGGTATAGAGTGTAGGGTATAGAGTGTAGGGTATAGAGTGTATAGTGTAGGGTATAGAGTGTAGGGTATAGAGTGTAGGGTATAGAGTGTAGAGTGTAGGGTATAGAGTGTAGGGTATAGAGTGTAGGGTATAGAGTGTAGGGCATAGAGTGTAGGGTATAGAGTGTAGGGTATAGAGTGTAGGGTATAGAGTGTAGGGTATAGAGTGTAGAGTGTAGGGCATAGAGTGTAGAGTGTAGGGTATAGAGTGTAGGGTATAAAGTGTAGGGTATAGAGTGTAGAGTGTAGGGTATAGAGTGTAGAGTGTAGGGTATAGAGTGTAGGGTATAGAGTGTAGGGTAGAGAGTGTAGGGTAGAGAGTGTAGAGTGTAGGGTATAGAGTGTAGGGTATAGAGTGTAGGGTATAGAGTGTAGGGAATAGAGTGTAGAGTGTAAGGTATAGAGTGTAGAGTGTAGGGCATAGAGTGTAGAGTGTAGGGTATAGAGTGTATGGTATAGAGTGTAGGGTATAGAGTGTAGGGTATAGAGTGTAGAGTGTAGGGTGTAGAGTGTAGGGTATAGCGTGTAGAGTGTAGGGCATAGAGTGTAGAGTGTAGGGTATAGAGTGTAGGGTATAGAGTGTAGGGTATAGAGTGTAGGGTATAGAGTGTAGAGTGTAGGGTATAGAGTGTAGAGTGTAGAGTATAGAGTGTAGGGTATAGAGTGTAGGGTATAGAGTGTAGGGTATAGAGTGTAGGGTATAGAGTTTAGAGTGTAGGGTATAGAGTGTAGAGTGTAGGGTATAGAGTGTATGGTATAGAGTGTAGGGTATAGAGTGTAGGGTGTAGAGTGTTGGGTATAGAGTGTAGGGTATAGAGTGTAGGGTATAGAGTGTAGGGTATAGAGTGTAGGGAATAGAGTGTAGAATGTAAGGTATAGAGTGTAGAGTTGCGGTCGATTTTTTGGACATCCGCCTGGAGGTCGACCATTCTCGGCGTATCCAGGCTGATGTCTTCAGAAAGTCGACCTCCGTCAATGCGCTTCTACATGCGTCATCAGCACATGACCCATCCACGGTGAGGGCCGTCCCGGTTGGACAGTTCCTCAGGATGCGGCGAATATGCTCCTCTGAGCCCAGATTCGAGGCACAGGCCTCGGATCTGAAAGACCGTTTTCTGGCCCGGGGCTATAGCCGGAGATCTATTAAATACGGCTATGATCGCGCCAGAAGAACCCCACGTGAGACTCTTCTACATCCGTCCGCTAAGCGGACTAACAGGGATGGGGCCAATCCCATTCGTTTTATCTCAACTTACAACCACGAGTGGGGTAATATGCGCTCCATCCTTGCCAAACATTGGTCTGTCTTGAAGACCGAGCCCTCCCTGGCGACCTCCCTTGGCCCTAACCCACAGATGACATCGAGGAGGTGTAAAAATTTAAACGATTTATTGGTGCGTAGCCATTATGTCCCCACCCCGAACAACCCATTTGGAACAAGGGGGCCTAATGTGGGATGCTTCCCCTGTGGGCACTGTCTTGCCTGCACCAATGTCCTGCGATGCTCTAGCTTTATGTCCACGGATGGAACTAAAAAATATGATATCAGGGAGTGGATCTCTTGTAGCACAACCAATGTGGTTTATTATGCAACGTGCCCCTGTCCCATGGTGTACGTGGGCTTAACCACTCGGGAACTGAGAGTCAGGGTCCGTGAGCATGTGCGGGACATTGGTGCGGCCAGGACGGTGCCGGACATTGCTGAACTTAAATCAATACCCCGCCATTTCAGAATGCACCACAAATGTGATGCAAAATTATTAAAGGTGAGAGGTATTGACGTTTTACATCTGGGAGTTCGAGGTGGGGACAATAAGAAATTTTTGGCACAAAAAGAAACAAAATGGATAGTGCAACTGGGCACTATGGCACCAAATGGCCTAAATGAGGCATTGAGTTTCTCCTCCTACTTATGATTACTGCTCCGCCTTCTGCTCATGGTGTGGTTGTCTATATTGTGTACCTCCTGCGTTCCTGAGGCTATTACAGTAGTTATAATCCTCTCTACCCGGTCCTCCATACCCGTTTGCAGTCGGGTGGTTGTTTTTATGTTGTTTTTATGCTGTTTTAATCTTTTTTTATGTGATTTTAATTGTTGTTCTTTTCTACATATTCATACTAATAGTGAACCGGAGTGATGTGATGCCCAGAGGTGTTCCTTGTTATATTGCCCTGTGGCCCTGCGAATTCTCATTACCATCCCTTCCATGATGTAAAGACCACATCGACTGTGATTACGGCGCAAGTGAACATGACGGACAATACATGCATGAAGCAAGGAGCATGTTGGCCGTATCAGTCAACCAACGCACAGAAATTTAGTTTTTTTGTTTGTTTATTATTATCAGTTTTTGTATTTGTTCTAATAGTTTTGTTATATATGTTTTCTGTTGTGCGTCTCCGTGTCCCACTTTTGTGTACTGTGGGATTGGAGTCTGATGGGTATTTCGATTCCTTTTGGAAGCTGGGGGTGAGGCGGGCGGACTTCGGATCGGTGCAACTGCATCTGATTGTCTAGAGTCACCATTTTGTATTCACATCAGTGGCAGTGTGCATCGCGCTGTGTGCCGCCTTGTCCCGGTGTGCACGGGCGTCTGCGCGGCTTGTTCGCTGATTGCAGGCTTCTCCTGCATCTGCGTGCTTGCTGTGACGCCCGTTTGCACTGCCGGGACCTGTCGGACGCAGTGCGCATGCGCCGATAGCGCTACTGTTATTGGCCGCCGGGCGCCATGTGACCTGGGTCAGGGGCTATTTCAAGGTCCTTTTGAGCATTTTAGAGTTATCCCCTTGAGAAAGCGGCGGTGTGTAGCCGCGAAACGCGCGTCGGGGACCACCTCCCGACTGCCCCTCCACCCTGCCCGTGTTTTAGGTGAGTCCTTGTCCTGTGGCTGGCGTTTTATGATTTTCCATCTGTTTGTTACAGTGCCAGCAGCAATGGCACCGCTGTGTGCATAGGTTCTCACCTGTTACCTTAATGACACTGACACTTTTTGTCTACCTACCTTTAGACCGGTTAAACTTTGGCATTATCCCTGCGCTAGCTTTATTATTTCTGGTACCTTATGAGGTTGTAATTTATTATTCTATATGGCACATATGGGTTTATGTTTCTCCGGGTGGACATACTTGTGGTTTCACTGAGATCGATACTAGTGTCCAGTGTCCTACTTTCCCCTTTCTTTTTGGGAGGGGTGGGCAGGGGTTTGATATGTATACCCAGGTGGGTAGATATCATAAGGAGAGGGAGTAGGGATATGGGGGTTATGTTTTTCAGCTTATCACCAACGGCCATCTTTGTTCATATTATTTGAATATATTTGATATGTAATGATATGTTATGTGATGTTTCTGAATAAAGTTGATCTATATTGTTCATCGATGCTCAGTTCTTCCTCCTGGCAATATAATTTGTTTTGAGCGGATAGTGAGTTCGGATTGTCTTGGTGGTATTTTCACCAGAAATCGGTTTTCTCACATTATGCATTTGGGATTTTTGTTCATAGAGTGTAGAGTGTAGGGTATAGAGTGTAGGGTATAGAGTGTAGAGTGTAGGGATTAGAGTGTAGGGTATAGAGTGTAGGGTATAGAGTGTAGGGTATAGAGTGTAGAGTGCAGGGTATAGAGTATAGGGTATAGAGTGTAGGGCATAGAGTGTAGGGTATAGAGTGTAGGGTATAGAGTGTAGAGTGTAGGGTATAGAGTGTAGGGTATAGAGTGTAGGGTATGGAGTGTAGAGTGTAGGGTATAGAGTGTAGGGTATAGAGTGTAGGGTATAGAGTGTAGGGTATAGAGTGTAGGGCATAGAGTGTAGGGTATAGAGTGTAGAGTGTAGGGTATAGAGTGTAGGGTATAGAGTGTAGGGTATAGAGTGTAGAGTGTAGGGTATAGAGTGTAGGGTATAGAGTGTAGGGTATAGAGTGTAGAGTGTAGGGTATAGAGTGTAGGGTATAGAGTGTAGGGTATAGAGTGTAGGGCATAGAGTGTAGGGTATAGAGTGTAGGGTATAGAGTGTAGAGTGTAGGGTATAGAGTGTAGGGTATAGAGTGTAGAGTGTAGGGTATAGAGTGTAGGGTATAGAGTGTAGGGTATAGAGTGTAGGGTATAGAGTGTAGAGTGTAGGGTATAGAGTGTAGGGTATAGAGTGTAGGGTATAGAGTGTAGGGTATAGAGTGTAGGGCATAGAGTGTAGGGTATAGAGTGTAGGGTATAGAGTGTAGAGTGTAGGGTATAGAGTGTAGGGTATAGAGTGTAGGGTATAGAGTGTAGAGTGTAGGGTATATAGTGTAGGGTATAGAGTGTAGGGTATAGAGTGTAGAGTGTAGGGCACAGAGTGTAGAGTGTAGGGTATAGAGTGTAGGGTATAGAGTGTAGGGTATAGAGTGTAGAGTGTAGGGTATAGAGTGTAGAGTGTAGGGTATAGAGTGTAGGGTATAGAGTGTAGGGTAGAGAGTGTAGGGTAGAGAGTGTAGAGTGTAGGGTATAGAGTGTAGGGTATAGAGTGTAGGGTATAGAGTATAGAGTGTAGGGATTAGAGTGTAGGGTATAGAGTGTAGGGTGTAGAGTGTAGGGTATAGAGTGTAGAGTGTAGGGTATAGAGTGTATGGTATAGAGTGTAGGGTATAGAGTGTAGGGTATAGAGTGTAGGGTATAGAGTGTAGGGTATAGAGTGTAGGGAATAGAGTGTAGAGTGTAGGGTATAGAGTGTAGGGTATAGAGTGTAGGGTATAGAGTGTAGGGTATAGAGTGTAGAGTGTAAGGTATAGAGTGTAGAGTGTAGGGCATAGAGTGTAGAGTGTAGGGTATAGAGTGTAGGGTATAGAGTGTAGGGTATAGAGTATAGAGTGTAGGGATTAGAGTGTAGGGTATAGAGTGTAGGGTGTAGAGTGTAGGGTATAGAGTGTAGAGTGTAGGGTATAGAGTGTATGGTATAGAGTGTAGGGTATAGAGTGTAGGGTATAGAGTGTAGGGTATAGAGTGTAGGGTATAGAGTGTAGGGAATAGAGTGTAGAGTGTAGGGTATAGAGTGTAGGGTATAGAGTGTAGGGTATAGAGTGTAGGGTATAGAGTGTAGAGTGTAAGGTATAGAGTGTAGAGTGTAGGGCATAGAGTGTAGAGTGTAGGGTATAGAGTGTAGGGTATAGAGTGTAGGGTATAGAGTGTAGGGTATAGAGTGTAGGGAATAGAGTGTAGAGTGTAGGGTATAGAGTGTAGGGTATAGAGTGTAGGGTATAGAGTGTAGGGTATAGAGTGTAGAGTGTAAGGTATAGAGTGTAGAGTGTAGGGCATAGAGTGTAGAGTGTAGGGTATAGAGTGTAGGGTATAGAGTGTAGGGTAGAGAGTGTAGAGTGTAGGGTATAGAGTGTAGGGTATAGAGTGTAGAGTGTCGGGATTAGAGTGTAGGGTATAGAGTGTAGGATGTGGAGTGTAGGGTATAGAGTGTAGAGTGTAGGGTATAGAGTGTATGGTATAGAGTGTAGGGTATAGAGTGTAGGGTGTAGAGTTTAGGGTATAGAGTGTAGGGTATAGAGTGTAGGGTATAGAGTGTAGGGTGTAGAGTGTAGGGCATAGAGTGTAGGGTATAGCGTGTAGGGTATAGAGTGTATGGTATAGAGTGTAGAGTGTAGGATATAGAGTGTAGGGTATAGAGTGTAGAGTGTAGGGTATAGAGTGTAGGGTATGGAGTGTAGGGTATAGAGTGTAGAGTGTAGGGATTAGAGTGTAGGGTATAGAGTGTAGGGTATAGAGTGTAGGGTATAGAGTGTAGGGTGTAGAGTGTAGGGTATAGAGTGTAGGGTATAGAGTGTAGGGTATAGAGTGTAGAGTGTAGGGTATAGAGTGTATGGTATAGAGTGTAGGGTATAGAGTGTAGGGCATAGAGTGTAGGGTATAGAGTGTAGGGTGTAGAGTGTAGGGTATAAGTGTAGGGTATAGAGTGCAGAGTGTAGGGTATAGAGAGTAGGGTATAGAGTGTAGGGTATAGAGTGTAGGGTATAGAGTGTAGGGTATAGAGTGTAGGGTATAGAGTGTAGAGTGTAGGGTATAGAGTGTAGAGTGTAGGGAATAGAGTGTAGGGTATAGAGTGTAGGATATAGAGTGTAGGGTATAGAGTGTAGAGTGTAGGGTATAGAGTGTAGAGTGTAGGGTATAGAGTGTATGGTATAGAGTGTAGGGTATAGAGTGTAGGTTGTAGAGTGTTGGGTATAGAGTGTAGGGTATAGAGTGTAGGGTATAGAGTGTAGGGTATAGAGTGTATGGAATAGAGTGTAGAGTGTAAGGTATAGAGTGTAGAGTGTAGGGTATAGAGTGTAGAGTGTAGGGTATAGAGTGTAGGGTATAGAGTGTAGGGTATAGAGTGTAGGGTATAGAGTGTAGAGTGTAGGGTATAGAGTGTAGAGTGTAGGGTATAGAGTGTAGAGTGTAGGGCATAGAGTGTAGAGTGTAGGGTATAGAGTGTAGGGTATAGAGTGTAGGGTATAGAGTGTAGAGTGTAGGGTATAGAGTGTAGAGTGTAGGGTATAGAGTGTAGGGTATAGAGTGTAGGGTAGAGAGTGTAGAGTGTAGGGTATAGAGTGTAGGGTATAGAGTGTAGAGTGTAGGGATTGGAGTGTAGGGTATAGAGTGTAGGGTGTAGAGTGTAGGGTATAGAGTGTAGAGTGTAGGGTATTGAGTGTATGGTATAGAGTGTAGGGTATAGAGTGTAGGGTGTAGAGTGTAGGGTATAGAGTGTAGGGTATAGAGTGTAGAGTGTAAGGTATAGAGTGTAGAGTGTAGGGCATAGAGTGTAGAGTGTAGGGTATAGAGTGTAGGGTATAGAGTGTAGGGTATAGAGTATAGAGTGTAGGGATTAGAGTGTAGGGTATAGAGTGTAGGGTGTAGAGTGTAGGGTATAGAGTGTAGAGTGTAGGGTATAGAGTGTATGGTATAGAGTGTAGGGTATAGAGTGTAGGGTATAGAGTGTAGGGTATAGAGTGTAGGGTATAGAGTGTAGGGAATAGAGTGTAGAGTGTAGGGTATAGAGTGTAGGGTATAGAGTGTAGGGTATAGAGTGTAGGGTATAGAGTGTAGAGTGTAAGGTATAGAGTGTAGAGTGTAGGGCATAGAGTGTAGAGTGTAGGGTATAGAGTGTAGGGTATAGAGTGTAGGGTATAGAGTGTAGGGTATAGAGTGTAGGGTGTAGAGTGTAGGGCATAGAGTGTAGGGTATAGCGTGTAGGGTATAGAGTGTATGGTATAGAGTGTAGAGTGTAGGATATAGAGTGTAGGGTATAGAGTGTAGAGTGTAGGGTATAGAGTGTAGGGTATGGAGTGTAGGGTATAGAGTGTAGAGTGTAGGGATTAGAGTGTAGGGTATAGAGTGTAGGGTATAGAGTGTAGGGTATAGAGTGTAGGGTGTAGAGTGTAGGGTATAGAGTGTAGGGTATAGAGTGTAGGGTATAGAGTGTAGAGTGTAGGGTATAGAGTGTATGGTATAGAGTGTAGGGTATAGAGTGTAGGGCATAGAGTGTAGGGTATAGAGTGTAGGGTGTAGAGTGTAGGGTATAAGTGTAGGGTATAGAGTGCAGAGTGTAGGGTATAGAGAGTAGGGTATAGAGTGTAGGGTATAGAGTGTAGGGTATAGAGTGTAGGGTATAGAGTGTAGGGTATAGAGTGTAGAGTGTAGGGTATAGAGTGTAGAGTGTAGGGAATAGAGTGTAGGGTATAGAGTGTAGGATATAGAGTGTAGGGTATAGAGTGTAGAGTGTAGGGTATAGAGTGTAGAGTGTAGGGTATAGAGTGTATGGTATAGAGTGTAGGGTATAGAGTGTAGGTTGTAGAGTGTTGGGTATAGAGTGTAGGGTATAGAGTGTAGGGTATAGAGTGTAGGGTATAGAGTGTATGGAATAGAGTGTAGAGTGTAAGGTATAGAGTGTAGAGTGTAGGGTATAGAGTGTAGAGTGTAGGGTATAGAGTGTAGGGTATAGAGTGTAGGGTATAGAGTGTAGGGTATAGAGTGTAGAGTGTAGGGTATAGAGTGTAGAGTGTAGGGTATAGAGTGTAGAGTGTAGGGCATAGAGTGTAGAGTGTAGGGTATAGAGTGTAGGGTATAGAGTGTAGGGTATAGAGTGTAGAGTGTAGGGTATAGAGTGTAGAGTGTAGGGTATAGAGTGTAGGGTATAGAGTGTAGGGTAGAGAGTGTAGAGTGTAGGGTATAGAGTGTAGGGTATAGAGTGTAGAGTGTAGGGATTGGAGTGTAGGGTATAGAGTGTAGGGTGTAGAGTGTAGGGTATAGAGTGTAGAGTGTAGGGTATTGAGTGTATGGTATAGAGTGTAGGGTATAGAGTGTAGGGTGTAGAGTGTAGGGTATAGAGTGTAGGGTATAGAGTGTAGAGTGTAAGGTATAGAGTGTAGAGTGTAGGGCATAGAGTGTAGAGTGTAGGGTATAGAGTGTAGGGTATAGAGTGTAGGGTATAGAGTATAGAGTGTAGGGATTAGAGTGTAGGGTATAGAGTGTAGGGTGTAGAGTGTAGGGTATAGAGTGTAGAGTGTAGGGTATAGAGTGTATGGTATAGAGTGTAGGGTATAGAGTGTAGGGTATAGAGTGTAGGGTATAGAGTGTAGGGTATAGAGTGTAGGGAATAGAGTGTAGAGTGTAGGGTATAGAGTGTAGGGTATAGAGTGTAGGGTATAGAGTGTAGGGTATAGAGTGTAGAGTGTAAGGTATAGAGTGTAGAGTGTAGGGCATAGAGTGTAGAGTGTAGGGTATAGAGTGTAGGGTATAGAGTGTAGGGTATAGAGTGTAGGGTATAGAGTGTAGGGAATAGAGTGTAGAGTGTAGGGTATAGAGTGTAGGGTATAGAGTGTAGGGTATAGAGTGTAGGGTATAGAGTGTAGAGTGTAAGGTATAGAGTGTAGAGTGTAGGGCATAGAGTGTAGAGTGTAGGGTATAGAGTGTAGGGTATAGAGTGTAGGGTAGAGAGTGTAGAGTGTAGGGTATAGAGTGTAGGGTATAGAGTGTAGAGTGTCGGGATTAGAGTGTAGGGTATAGAGTGTAGGATGTGGAGTGTAGGGTATAGAGTGTAGAGTGTAGGGTATAGAGTGTATGGTATAGAGTGTAGGGTATAGAGTGTAGGGTGTAGAGTTTAGGGTATAGAGTGTAGGGTATAGAGTGTAGGGTATAGAGTGTAGGGTGTAGAGTGTAGGGCATAGAGTGTAGGGTATAGCGTGTAGGGTATAGAGTGTATGGTATAGAGTGTAGAGTGTAGGATATAGAGTGTAGGGTATAGAGTGTAGAGTGTAGGGTATAGAGTGTAGGGTATGGAGTGTAGGGTATAGAGTGTAGAGTGTAGGGATTAGAGTGTAGGGTATAGAGTGTAGGGTATAGAGTGTAGGGTATAGAGTGTAGGGTGTAGAGTGTAGGGTATAGAGTGTAGGGTATAGAGTGTAGGGTATAGAGTGTAGAGTGTAGGGTATAGAGTGTATGGTATAGAGTGTAGGGTATAGAGTGTAGGGCATAGAGTGTAGGGTATAGAGTGTAGGGTGTAGAGTGTAGGGTATAAGTGTAGGGTATAGAGTGCAGAGTGTAGGGTATAGAGAGTAGGGTATAGAGTGTAGGGTATAGAGTGTAGGGTATAGAGTGTAGGGTATAGAGTGTAGGGTATAGAGTGTAGAGTGTAGGGTATAGAGTGTAGAGTGTAGGGAATAGAGTGTAGGGTATAGAGTGTAGGGTATAGAGTGTAGGATATAGAGTGTAGGGTATAGAGTGTAGAGTGTAGGGTATAGAGTGTAGAGTGTAGGGTATAGAGTGTATGGTATAGAGTGTAGGGTATAGAGTGTAGGTTGTAGAGTGTTGGGTATAGAGTGTAGGGTATAGAGTGTAGGGTATAGAGTGTAGGGTATAGAGTGTATGGAATAGAGTGTAGAGTGTAAGGTATAGAGTGTAGAGTGTAGGGTATAGAGTGTAGAGTGTAGGGTATAGAGTGTAGGGTATAGAGTGTAGGGTATAGAGTGTAGGGTATAGAGTGTAGAGTGTAGGGTATAGAGTGTAGAGTGTAGGGTATAGAGTGTAGAGTGTAGGGCATAGAGTGTAGAGTGTAGGGTATAGAGTGTAGGGTATAGAGTGTAGGGTATAGAGTGTAGAGTGTAGGGTATAGAGTGTAGAGTGTAGGGTATAGAGTGTAGGGTATAGAGTGTAGGGTAGAGAGTGTAGAGTGTAGGGTATAGAGTGTAGGGTATAGAGTGTAGAGTGTAGGGATTGGAGTGTAGGGTATAGAGTGTAGGGTGTAGAGTGTAGGGTATAGAGTGTAGAGTGTAGGGTATTGAGTGTATGGTATAGAGTGTAGGGTATAGAGTGTAGGGTGTAGAGTGTAGGGTATAGAGTGTAGGGTATAGAGTGTAGGGTATAGAGTGTAGGGTATAGAGTGTAGGGAATAGAGTGTAGAGTGTAAGGTATAGAGTGTAGGGTATAGAGTGTAGGGTATAGAGTGTAGAGTGTAGGGATTAGAGTGTAGGGTATAGAGTGTAGGGTGTAGAGTGTAGGGTATAGAGTGTAGAATGTAGGGTATAGAGTGTAGGGTATAGAGTGCAGGGTATAGAGTGTAGGGTGTAGAGTGTAGGGTATAGAGTGTAGGGTATAGAGTGTAGGGTATAGAGTGTAGGGAATAGAGTGTAGAGTGTAAGGTATAGAGTGTAGAGTGTAGGGTATAGAGTGTAGGGTATAGACTGTAGGGTATAGAGTGTAGGGTATAGAGTGTAGGGTATAGATTGTAGAGTGTAGGCTATAGGATGTAGGGTATAGAGTGTAGAGTGTAGGGTATAGAGTGTAGGGTATAGAGTGTAGGGTATAGAGTGTATGGTATAGAGTGTAGAGTGTAGGCTATAGTGTGTAGGGTATAGAATGCAGGGTGTAGAGTGTAGGGTATAGAGTGTAGGGTATAGAGTGTAGAGTGTAGGGTATAGAGTGTATGCTATAGAGTGTATGGTGTAGAGTGTATGGTATAGAGTGTAGGGTATAGAGAGTAGGGTATAGAGTGTAGGGTATAGAGTGTATGTTATACAGTGTAGGGTATAGAGTGTAGGGTAGAGAGTGTAGAGTGTAGGGTATAGAGTGTAGGGTATAGAGTGTAGAGTGTCGGGATTAGAGTGTAGGGTATAGAGTGTAGGATGTGGAGTGTAGGGTATAGAGTGTAGAGTGTAGGGTATAGAGTGTATGGTATAGAGTGTAGGGTATAGAGTGTAGGGTGTAGAGTTTAGGGTATAGAGTGTAGGGTATAGAGTGTAGGGTATAGAGTGTAGGGTGTAGAGTGTAGGGTATAGAGTGTAGGGTATAGCGTGTAGGGTATAGAGTGTATGGTATAGAGTGTAGAGTGTAGGATATAGAGTGTAGGGTATAGAGTGTAGAGTGTAGGGTATAGAGTGTAGGGTATGGAGTGTAGGGTATAGAGTGTAGAGTGTAGGGATTAGAGTGTAGGGTATAGAGTGTAGGGTATAGAGTGTAGGGTATAGAGTGTAGGGTGTAGAGTGTAGGGTATAGAGTGTAGGGTATAGAGTGTAGGGTATAGAGTGTATGGTATAGAGTGTAGGGTATAGAGTGTAGGGCATAGAGTGTAGGGTATAGAGTGTAGGGTGTAGAGTGTAGGGTATAGAGTGTAGGGTATAGAGTGCAGAGTGTAGGGTATAGAATGTAGGGTATAGAGTGTAGGGTATAGAGTGTAGGGTATAGAGTGTAGGGTATAGAGTGTAGAGTGTAGGGTATAGAGTGTAGTGTGTAGGGTATAGAGTGTAGGGTATAGAGTGTAGGGTATAGAGTGTAGGATATAGAGTGTAGGGTATAGAGTGTAGAGTGTAGGGTATAGAGTGTAGAGTGTAGGGTATAGAGTGTATGGTATAGAGTGTAGGGTATAGAGTGTAGGGTGTAGAGTGTTGGGTATAGAGTGTAGGGTATAGAGTGTAGGGTATAGAGTGTAGGGTATAGAGTGTATGGAATAGAGTGTAGAGTGTAAGGTATAGAGTGTAGAGTGTAGGGTATAGAGTGTAGGGTATAGAGTGTAGAGTGTAGGGATTAGAGTATAGGGTATAGAGTGTAGGGTATAGAGTGTTGGGTATAGAGTGTAGAGTGTAGGGTATAGAGTGTAGGGTATAGAGTGTAGGGTATAGAGTGTAGAGAGTAGGGTATAGAGTGTAGGGTATAGAGTGTAGGGTATAGAGTGTAGAGTGTAGGGTAAAGAGTGTAGGGTATAGAGTGTAGGGTATAGAGTGTAGGGTATAGAGTGTAGGGCATAGAGTGTAGGGTATAGAGTGTAGAGTGTAGGGTATAGAGTGTAGGGTATAGAGTGTAGGGTATAGAGTGTAGAGTGTAGGGTATAGAGTGTAGGGTATAGAGTGTAGGGTATAGAGTGTAGAGTGTAGGGTATAGAGTGTAGGGTATAGAGTGTAGGGTATAGAGTGTAGGGCATAGAGTGTAGGGTATAGATTGTAGGGTAAAGAGTGTAGAGTGTAGGATATAGAGTGTAGGGTATAGAGTGTAGGGTATAGAGTGTAGAGTGTAGGGCATAGAGTGTAGAGTGTAGGGTATAGAGTGTAGGGTATAGAGTGTAGAGTGTAGGGTATAGATTGTAGAGTGTAGGGTATAGAGTGTAGGGTATAGAGTGTAGGGTAGAGAGTGTAGTGTAGAGAGTGTAGAGTGTAGGGTATAGAGTGTAGGGTATAGAGTGTAGGGTATAGAGTGTAGAGTGTAGGGATTAGAGTGTAGGGTAGAGAGTGTAGGGTGTAGAGTGTAGGGCATAGAGTGTAGAGTGTAGGGTATAGAGTGTATGGTATAGAGTGTAGGGTATAGAGTGTAGGGTATAGAGTGTAGGGTATAGTGTGTAGGGAATAGAGTGTTGAGTGTAAGGTATAGAGTGTAGAGTGTAGGGCGTAGAGTGTAGGGTATAGAGTGTAGGGTATAGAGTGTAGGGTATAGAGTGTAAGGTATAGAGTGTAGAGTGTAGGGTATAGAGTGTAGAGTGTAGGGCATAGAGTGTAGAGTGTAGGGTATAGAGTGTAGGGTATAGAGTGTAGGGTATATTGTGTAGGGTATAGAGTGTAGGGTATAGAGTGTAGAGTGTAGGGTATAGAGTGTAGGGTATAGAGTGTAGGGTATAGAGTGTAGTGTAGAGAGTGTAGAGTGTAGGGTATAGAGTGTAGGGTATAGAGTGTAGGGTATAGAGTGTAGAGTGTAGGGATTAGAGTGTAGGGTATAGAGTGTAGGGTGTAGAGTGTAGGGTATAGAGTGTAGAGTGTAGGGTATAGAGTGTATGGTATAGAGTGTAGGGTATAGAGTGTAGGGTGTAGAGTGTAGGGTATAGAGAGTAGGGTATAGAGTGTAGGGTATAGAGTGTAGGGTATAGAGTGTAGGGAATAGAGTGTAGAGTGTAATGTATAGAGTGTAGAGTGTAGGGTATAGAGTGTAGGGTATAGAGTGTAGAGTGTAGGGATTAGAGTGTAGGGTATAGAGTGTAGGGTATAGAGTGTAGGGTAGAGAGTGTAGAGTGTAGGGTATAGAGTGTAGGGTATAGAGTGTAGGGTATAGAGTGTAGGGCATAGAGTGTAGGGTATAGAGTGTAGGGTATAGAGTGTAGAGTGTAGGGTATAGAGTGTAGGGTATAGAGTGTAGAGTGTAGGGTATAGAGTGTAGGGTATAGAGTGTAGGGTATAGAGTGTAGGGTATAGAGTGTAAAGTGTAGGGTATAGAGTGTAGGGTATAGAGTGTAGGGTATAGAGTGTAGAGTGTAGGGTATAGAGTGTAGGGTATAGAGTGTAGGGTATAGAGTGTAGAGTGTAGGGTATAGAGTGTAGGGTATAAAGTGTAGGGTATATAGTGTAGGGTATAGAGTGTAGGGCATAGAGTGTAGGGTATAGAGTGTAGGGTATAGAGTGTAGGGTATAGAGTGTAGGGTATAGAGTGTAGGGTATAGAGTGTAGAGTGTAGGGTATAGAGTGTAGGGTATAGAGTGTAGGGTATAGAGTGTAGAGTGTAGGGTATAGAGTGTAGGGTATAGAGTGTAGGGTATAGAGTGTAGGGCATAGAGTGTAGGGTATAGAGTGTAGGGTATAGAGTGTAGAGTGTAGGGTATAGAGTGTAGGGTATAGAGTGTAGGGTATAGAGTGTAGGGTGTAGAGGTGTAGGGGTGATAGAGTGTAGGTGTAGTGGTGGGTTGAGTGTGGTGAGGGTAGAGTGTAGGGTATAGAGTGTAGGGTAGGGTGTAGGGTGGAGGGTAGAGTGTAGGGGTAGTGAGTGTAGGTAGAGTGTGGGTAGGAGTGTAGAGTGTAGGGGAGTGTAGGGTAGGGTTGAGTGTAGGGTGAGGGTGTAGGGGTGGGTGTAGGTGAGGGTGTAGTGGTAGGTGTAGGAGTGTAGGGGTTAGAGTGTGGTGGTAGAGGGTGGGTAGAGTGTGGGGTGTAGAGTGTAGGGTATAGAGTGTAGGGTAGATGTGGGTAGGGGTGTAGAGTGTAGGGATAGAGTGTAGAGTGTAGGGATAGAGTGTAGGGGGTGGAGTGGAGAGTGGTAGAGTGTAGGGTAGGAGAGTGTAGGGGTATAGAGGTGTAGAGGGTAGGGTAGAGTGTAGAGTGTAGGGTATAGGTGTAGGAGTGTAGGGGTAGGGTGTAGAGGGGTGTGGGCTAGGGAGTGTGTGGGGTGGAGTGGTGGGGTGGTGTGGTGTGGGGGTGGGTTATAGGGTATAGAGTGTAGGGTATAGAGTGTAGGGTATAGAGTGTAGGGTATAGAGTGTAGAGTGTAGGGTATAGAGTGTAGAGTGTAGGGTATAGAGTGTAGGGTATAGAGTGTAGGGTAGAGAGTGTAGGGTAGAGAGTGTAGAGTGTAGGGTATAGAGTGTAGGGTATAGAGTGTAGGGTATAGAGTGTAGAGTGTAGGGATTAGAGTGTAGTGTATAGAGTGTAGGGTGTAGAGTGTAGGGTATAGAGTGTAGAGTGTAGGGTATAGAGTGTATGGTATAGAGTGTAGGGTATAGAGTGTGGGGTGTAGAGTGTAGGGTATAGAGTGTAGGGTATAGAGTGTAGAGAGTAGGGTATAGAGTGTAGAGTGTAGGGTATAGAGTGTAGGATATAGAGTGTAGGGTATAGAGTGTAGGGTATAGAGTGTAGGGTATAGAGTGTAGGGTATAGAGTTTAGAGTGTAGGGTATAGAGTGTAGAGTGTAGGGTATAGAGTGTAGGGTATAGAGTGCAGGGCATAGAGTGTAGGGTAGAGAGTGTAGAGTGTAGGGTATAGAGTGTAGGGTATAGAGTGTAGGGTGTAGAGTGTAGGGTATAGAGTGTAGAGTGTAGGGTATAGAGTGTATGGTATAGAGTGTAGGGTATAGAGTGTAGGGTGTAGAGTGTAGGGTATAGAGTGTAGGGTATAGAGTGTAGGGTATAGAGTGTAGGGTATAGATTGTAGGGAATAGAGTGTAGAGTGTAAGGTATAGAGTGTAGAGTGTAGGGTATAGAATGTAGGGTATAGAGAGTAGAGTGTAGGGATTAGAGTGTAGGGTATAGAGTGTAGGGTGTAGAGTGTAGGGTATAGAGTGTAGAGTGTAGGGTATAGAGTGTAGGGTATAGAGTGTAGGGTATAGAGTGTAGGGCATAGAGTGTAGGGTATAGATTGTAGGGTAAAGAGTGTAGAGTGTAGGATATAGAGTGTAGGGTATAGAGTGTAGGGTATAGAGTGTAGAGTGTAGGGCATAGAGTGTAGAGTGTAGGGTATAGAGTGTAGGGTATAGAGTGTAGAGTGTAGGGTATAGATTGTAGAGTGTAGGGTATAGAGTGTAGGGTATAGAGTGTAGGGTAGAGAGTGTAGTGTAGAGAGTGTAGAGTGTAGGGTATAGAGTGTAGGGTATAGAGTGTAGGGTATAGAGTGTAGAGTGAAGGGATTAGAGTGTAGGGTAGAGAGTGTAGGGTGTAGAGTGTAGGGCATAGAGTGTAGAGTGTAGGGTATAGAGTGTATGGTATAGAGTGTAGGGTATAGAGTGTAGGGTATAGAGTGTAGGGTATAGAGTGTAGGGTATAGTGTGTAGGGAATAGAGTGTTGAGTGTAAGGTATAGAGTGTAGAGTGTAGGGCGTAGAGTGTAGGGTATAGAGTGTAGGGTATAGAGTGTAGGGTATAGAGTGTAAGGTATAGAGTGTAGAGTGTAGGGTATAGAGTGTAGAGTGTAGGGCATAGAGTGTAGAGTGTAGGGTATAGAGTGTAGGGTATAGAGTGTAGGGTATATTGTGTAGGGTATAGAGTGTAGGGTATAGAGTGTAGAGTGTAGGGTATAGAGTGTAGAGTGTAGGGTATAGAGTGTAGGGTATAGAGTGTAGGGTATAGAGTGTAGTGTAGAGAGTGTAGAGTGTAGGGTATAGAGTGTAGGGTATAGAGTGTAGGGTATAGAGTGTAGAGTGTAGGGATTAGAGTGTAGGGTATAGAGTGTAGGGTGTAGAGTGTAGGGTATAGAGTGTAGAGTGTAGGGTATAGAGTGTATGGTATAGAGTGTAGGGTATAGAGTGTAGGGTGTAGAGTGTAGGGTATAGAGAGTAGGGTATAGAGTGTAGGGTATAGAGTGTAGGGTATAGAGTGTAGGGAATAGAGTGTAGAGTGTAATGTATAGAGTGTAGAGTGTAGGGTATAGAGTGTAGGGTATAGAGTGTAGAGTGTAGGGATTAGAGTGTAGGGTATAGAGTGTAGGGTATAGAGTGTAGGGTAGAGAGTGTAGAGTGTAGGGTATAGAGTGTAGGGTATAGAGTGTAGGGTATAGAGTGTAGGGCATAGAGTGTAGGGTATAGAGTGTAGGGTATAGAGTGTAGAGTGTAGGGTATAGAGTGTAGGGTATAGAGTGTAGAGTGTAGGGTATAGAGTGTAGGGTATAGAGTGTAGGGTATAGAGTGTAGGGTATAGAGTGTAGGGTATAGAGTGTAAAGTGTAGGGTATAGAGTGTAGGGTATAGAGTGTAGGGTATAGAGTGTAGAGTGTAGGGTATAGAGTGTAGGGTATAGAGTGTAGGGTATAGAGTGTAGAGTGTAGGGTATAGAGTGTAGGGTATAAAGTGTAGGGTATATAGTTTAGGGTATAGAGTGTAGGGCATAGAGTGTAGGGTATAGAGTGTAGGGTATAGAGTGTAGGGTATAGAGTGTAGGGTATAGAGTGTAGAGTGTAGGGTATAGAGTGTAGGGTATAGAGTGTAGGGTATAGAGTGTAGAGTGTAGGGTATAGAGTGTAGGGTATAGAGTGTAGGGCATAGAGTGTAGGGTATAGAGTGTAGGGTATAGAGTGTAGAGTGTAGGGTATAGAGTGTAGGGTATAGAGTGTAGGGTATAGAGTGTAAGTGTAGTAGAGGCTAGAGTGTAGGGTATAGAGTGTAGGGTAGAGTGTGTAGGGTATAGAGGTAGGGTAGAGGTGTGAGTAGTGGGTAGTATAGAGTGCTAGAGAGGGGGTGGGGGAAGAGGGTGAGGGTAGGGAGAGTGTTAGGGTAGAGAGTGTAGGGATGAGAGTGGAGTGGGTAGGGGAGGGAGGGTTGGGGAGGAGAGGGTAGGGTAGTGAGGGGTGAGTGGGTGAGGGGGAGGGGAGAGTGAGGGGAGAGTGGGGTGGAGTGTGGTGAGGGTAGGGAGAGAGGGGTGGGGAGAGTGTGGGGTGGGGGGTGTGGGGAGGGTGTAGGGTATAGAGTGTAGGGTATAGAGTGTAGGGAATAGAGTGTAGAGTGTAAGGTATAGAGTGTAGAGTGTAGGGCATAGAGTGTAGAGTGTAGGGTATAGAGTGTAGGGTATAGAGTGTAGGGTATAGAGTGTAGGGTATAGAGTGTAGAGTGTAGGGTATAGAGTGTAGAGTGTAGGGTATAGAGTGTAGAGTGTAGGGCATAGAGTGTAGAGTGTAGGGTATAGAGTGTAGGGTATAGAGTGTAGGGTATAGAGTGTAGGGTATAGAGTGTAGAGTGTAGGGTATAGAGTGTAGAGTGTAGGGTATAGAGTGTAGGGTATAGAGTGTAGGGTAGAGAGTGTAGGGTAGAGAGTGTAGAGTGTAGGGTATAGAGTGTAGGGTATAGAGTGTAGGGTATAGAGTGTAGAGTGTAGGGATTAGAGTGTAGTGTATAGAGTGTAGGGTGTAGAGTGTAGGGTATAGAGTGTAGAGTGTAGGGTATAGAGTGTATGGTATAGAGTGTAGGGTATAGAGTGTGGGGTGTAGAGTGTAGGGTATAGAGTGTAGGGTATAGAGTGTAGAGTGTAGGGTATAGAGTGTAGAGTGTAGGGTATAGAGTGTAGGGTATAGAGTGTAGGGTATAGAGTGTAGGGTATAGAGTGTAGGGTATAGAGTGTAGGGTATAGAGTTTAGAGTGTAGGGTATAGAGTGTAGAGTGTAGGGTATAGAGTGTAGGGTATAGAGTGCAGGGCATAGAGTGTAGGGTAGAGAGTGTAGAGTGTAGGGTATAGAGTGTAGGGTATAGAGTGTAGGGTGTAGAGTGTAGGGTATAGAGTGTAGAGTGTAGGGTATAGAGTGTATGGTATAGAGTGTAGGGTATAGAGTGTAGGGTGTAGAGTGTAGGGTATAGAGTGTAGGGTATATAGTGTAGGGTATAGAGTGTAGGGTATAGATTGTAGGGAATAGAGTGTAGAGTGTAAGGTATAGAGTGTAGAGTGTAGGGTATAGAGTGTAGGGTATAGAGAGTAGAGTGTAGGGATTAGAGTGTAGGGTATAGAGTGTAGGGTGTAGAGTGTAGGGTATAGAGTGTAGAGTGTAGGGTATAGAGTGTATGGTATAGAGTGTAGGGTATAGAGTGTAGGGTGTAGAGTGTAGGGTATAGAGTGTAGGGTATATAGTGTAGGGTATAGAGTGTAGGGTATAGAGTGTAGGGAATAAAGTGTAGAGTGTAAGGTATAGAGTGTAGAGTGTAGGGTATAGAGTGTAGAGTATAGACTGTAGGGTATAGAGTGTAGGGTATAGAGTGTAGGGTATAGATTGTAGAGTGTAGGCTATATAGTGTAGGGTATAGAGTGTAGAGTGTAGGGTATAGAGTGTAGGGTATAGAGTGTAGGGTATAGAGTGTAGGGTATAGAGTGTAGAGTGTAGGGTATAGTGTGTAGGGTATAGAGTGCAGGGTGTAGAGTGTAGGGTATAGAGTGTAGGGTATAGAGTGTAGAGTGTAGGGTATAGAGTGTATGCTATAGAGTGTATGGTGTAGAGTGTAGGGTGTAGAGTGTAGTGTATAGAGTGTAGAGTGTAGGGTATAGAGTGTATGGTATAGAGTTTAGGGTATAGAGTGTGGGGTGTAGAGTGTAGGGTATAGAGTGTAGGGTATAGAGTGTAGGGTATAGAGTGTAGGAAATAGAGTGTAGAGTGTAAGGTATAGAGTGTAGAGTGTAGGGCATAGAGTGTAGAGTGTAGGGTATAGAGTGTAGGGTATAGAGTGTAGGGTATAGAGTGTAGGGTATAGAGTGTAGAGTGTAGGGTATAGAGTGTAGAGTGTAGGGTATAGAGTGTAGAGTGTAGGGCATAGAGTGTAGAGTGTAGGGTATAGAGTGTAGGGTATAGAGTGTAGGGTATAGAATGTAGGGTATAGAGTGTAGAGTGTAGGGTATAGAGTGTAGAGTGTAGGGTATAGAGTGTAGAGTGTATGGTATAGAGTGTAGGCTATAGAGTGTAGGGTATAGAGTGTAGAGTGTATGGTATAGAGTGTAGGGTATAGAGTGTAGGGTATAGAGTGTACGTTATAGAGTGTAGGGTATAGAGTGTAGGGTAGAGAGTGTAGAGTGTAGTGTATAGAGTGTAGGGTATAGAGTGTAGGGTATAGAGTGTAGAGTGTAGGGTATAGAGTGTATGCTATAGAGTGTATGGTGTAGAGTGTAGGGTGTAGAGTGTAGTGTATAGAGTGTAGAGTGTAGGGTATAGAGTGTATGGTATAGATTGTAGGGTATAGAGTGTGGGGTGTAGAGTGTAGGGTATAGAGTGTAGGGTATAGAGTGTAGGGAATAGAGTGTAGAGTGTAAGGTATAGAGTGTAGAGTGTAGGGCATAGAGTGTAGAGTGTAGGGTATAGAGTGTAGGGTATAGAGTGTAGGGTATAGAGTGCAGGGTATAGAGTGTAGGGTATAGAGTGTAGAGTGTAGGGTATAGAGTGTAGAGTGTAGGGCATAGAGTGTAGGGTATAGAGTGTAGGGTAGAGAGTGTAGGGTAGAGAGTGTAGAGTGTAGGGTATAGAGTGTAGGGTATAGAGTGTAGGGTATAGAGTGTAGGGTAGAGAGTGTAG
Source organism: Ranitomeya imitator (assembly GCF_032444005.1). Lineage (NCBI taxonomy): Eukaryota > Metazoa > Chordata > Amphibia > Anura > Dendrobatidae > Ranitomeya > Ranitomeya imitator. The sequence goes on along the minus strand of NW_027193866.1, from coordinate 684,115 downwards.
GGTAGAGAGTGTAGAGTGTAGGGTATAGAGTGTAGGGTATAGAGTGTAGGGTATAGAGTGTAGGGTAGAGAGTGTAGGGTAGAGAGTGTAGAGTGTAGGGTATAGAGTGTAGGGTATAGAGTGTAGGGTATAGAGTGTAGAGTGTAGGGATTAGAGTGTAGTGTATAGAGTGTAGAGTGTAGGGTGTAGAGTGTAGGGTATAGAGTGTAGAGTGTAGGGTATAGAGTGTATGGTATAGAGTGTAGGGTATAGAGTGTGGGGTGTAGAGTGTAGGGTATAGAGTGTAGGGTATAGAGTGTAGGGTATAGAGTGTAGGGAATAGAGTGTAGAGTGTAAGGTATAGAGTGTAGAGTGTAGGGCATAGAGTGTAGAGTGTAGGTTATAGAGTGTAGGGTATAGAGTGTAGGGTATAGAGTGTAGGGTATAGAGTGTAGAGTGTAGGGTATAGAGTGTAGAGTGTAGGGTATAGAGTGTAGAGTGTAGGGTATAGAGTGTAGGGTATAGAGTGTAGGGTATAGAGTGTAGGGTATAGAGTGTAGAGTATAGGGTATAGAGTGTAGAGTGTAGGGTATAGAGTGTAGGGTATAGAGTGCAGGGTATAGAGTGTAGGGTAGAGAGTGTTGAGTGTAGGGTATAGAGTGTAGGGTATAGAGTGTAGGGTGTAGAGTGTAGGGTATAGAGTGTAGAGTGTAGGGTATAGAGTGTATGGTATAGAGTGTAGGGTATAGAGTGTAGGGTGTAGAGTGTAGGGTATAGAGTGTAGGGTATAGAGTGTAGGGTATAGAGTGTAGGGAATAGAGTGTAGAGTGTAAGGTATAGAGTGTAGAGTGTAGGGTATAGAGTGTAGGGTATAGAGAGTAGAGTGTAGGGATTAGAGTGTAGGGTATAGAGTGTAGGGTGTAGAGTGTAGGGTATAGAGTGTAGAGTGTAGGGTATAGAGTGTATGGTATAGAGTGTAGGGTATAGAGTGTAGGGTGTAGAGTGTAGGGTATAGAGTGTAGGGTATAGAGTGTAGGGTATAGAGTGTAGGGTATAGAGTGTAGGGAATAGAGTGTAGAGTGTAAGGTATAGAGTGTAGAGTGTAGGGTATAGAGTGTAGGGTATAGACTGTAGGGTATAGAGTGTAGGGTATAGAGTGTAGGGTATAGATTGTAGAGTGTAGGCTATAGAGTGTAGGGTATAGAGTGTAGAGTGTAGGGTATAGAGTGTAGGGCATAGAGTGTAGGGTATAGAGTGTAGGGTATAGAGTGTAGAGTGTAGGGTATAGTGTGTAGGGTATAGAGTGCAGGGTGTAGAGTGTAGGGTATAGAGTGTAGGGAATAGAGTGTAGAGTGTAAGGTATAGAGTGTAGAGTGTAGGGCATAGAGTGTAGAGTGTAGGGTATAGAGTGTAGGGTATAGAGTGTAGGGTATAGAGTGTAGGGTATAGAGTGTAGAGTGTAGGGTATAGAGTGTAGAGTGTAGGGTATAGAGTGTAGAGTGTAGGGCATAGAGTGTAGAGTGTAGGGTATAGAGTGTAGGGTATAGAATGTAGGGTATAGAGTGTAGAGTGTAGGGTATAGAGTGTAGAGTGTAGGGTATAGAGTGTAGAGTGTATGGTATAGAGTGTATGCTATAGAGTGTAGGGTATAGAGTGTAGAGTGTATGGTATAGAGTGTAGGGTATAGAGTGTAGGGTATAGAGTGTACGTTATAGAGTGTAGGGTATAGAGTGTAGGGTAGAGAGTGTAGAGTGTAGGGTATAGAGTGTAGGGTATAGAGTGTAGGGTATAGAGTGTAGAGTGTAGGGTATAGAGTGTATGCTATAGAGTGTATGGTGTAGAGTGTAGGGTGTAGAGTGTAGTGTATAGAGTGTAGAGTGTAGGGTATAGAGTGTATGGTATAGATTGTAGGGTATAGAGTGTGGGGTGTAGAGTGTAGGGTATAGAGTGTAGGGTATAGAGTGTAGGGAATAGAGTGTAGAGTGTAAGGTATAGAGTGTAGAGTGTAGGGCATAGAGTGTAGAGTGTAGGGTATAGAGTGTAGGGTATAGAGTGTAGGGTATAGAGTGTAGGGTATAGAGTGTAGGGTATAGAGTGTAGAGTGTAGGGTATAGAGTGTAGGGTATAGAGTGTAGGGTGTAGAGTGTAGGGTATAGAGTGTAGGGTATAGAGTGTAGGGTATAGAGTGTAGGGTATAGAGTGTAGGGAATAGAGTGTAGAGTGTAAGGTATAGAGTGTAGAGTGTAGGGTATAGAGTGTAGAGTATAGACTGTAGGGTATAGAGTGTAGGGTATAGAGTGTAGGGTATAGATTGTAGAGTGTAGGCTATATAGTGTAGGGTATAGAGTGTAGAGTGTAGGGTATAGAGTGTAGGGTATAGAGTGTAGGGTATAGAGTGTAGAGTGTAGGGTATAGTGTGTAGGGTATAGAGTGCAGGGTGTAGAGTGTAGGGTATAGAGTGTAGGGTATAGAGTGTAGAGTGTAGGGTATAGAGTGTATGCTATAGAGTGTATGGTGTAGAGTGTAGGGTGTAGAGTGTAGTGTATAGAGTGTAGAGTGTAGGGTATAGAGTGTATGGTATATAGTTTAGAGTATAGAGTGTGGGGTGTAGAGTGTAGGGTATAGAGTGTAGGGTATAGAGTGTAGGGTATAGAGTGTAGGGTATAGAGTGTAGAGTGTAGGGTATAGTGTGTAGGGTATAGAGTGCAGGGTGTAGAGTGTAGGGTATAGAGTGTAGGGTATAGAGTGTAGAGTGTAGGGTATAGAGTGTATGCTATAGAGTGTATGGTGTAGAGTGTAGGGTGTAGAGTGTAGGGCATAGAGTGTAGAGTGTAGGGTATAGAGTGTAGGGTATAGAGTGTAGGGTATAGAGTGTAGGGTATAGAGTGTAGAGTGTAGGGTATAGAGTGTAGAGTGTAGGGTATAGAGTGTAGAGTGTAGGGCATAGAGTGTAGAGTGTAGGGTATAGAGTGTAGGGCATAGAGTGTAGGGTATAGAATGTAGGGTATAGAGTGTAGAGTGTAGGGTATAGAGTGTAGAGTGTAGGGTATAGAGTGTAGAGTGTATGGTATAGAGTGTAGGCTATAGAGTGTAGGGTATAGAGTGTAGAGTGTATGGTATAGAGTGTAGGGTATAGAGTGTAGGGTATAGAGTGTACGTTATAGAGTGTAGGGTATAGAGTGTAGGGTAGAGAGTGTAGAGTGTAGGGTATAGAGTGTAGGGTATAGAGTGTAGGGTATAGAGTGTAGAGTGTAGGGTATAGAGTGTATGCTATAGAGTGTATGGTGTAGTGTAGGGTGTAGAGTGTAGGGTATAGAGTGTAGGGAATAGAGTGTAGGGCATAGAGTGTAGGGTATAGAGTGTAGGGTATAGAGTGTAGAGTGTAGGGTATAGAGTGTAGGGTATAGAGTGTAGGGTATAGAGTGTAGAGTGTAGGGTATAGAGTGTAGGGTATAGAGTATAGGGTATAGAGTGTAGAGTGTAGGGTATAGAGTGTAGGGTATAGAGTGTAGGGTATAGAGTGTAGGGCATTGAGTGTAGGGTATAGAGTGTAGGGTATAGAGTGTAGAGTGTAGGGTATAGAGTGTAGGGTATAGAGTGTAGGGTATAGAGTGTAGAGTGTAGGGTATATAGTGTAGGGTATAGAGTGTAGGGTATAGAGTGTAGAGTGTAGGGCACAGAGTGTAGAGTGTAGGGTATAGAGTGTAGGGTATAGAGTGTAGGGTATAGAGTGTAGAGTGTAGGGTATAGAGTGTAGAGTGTAGGGTATAGAGTGTAGGGTATAGAGTGTAGGGTAGAGAGTGTAGGGTAGAGAGTGTAGAGTGTAGGGTGTAGAGTGTAGGGTATAGAGTGTAGGGTATAGAGTATAGAGTGTAGGGATTAGAGTGTAGGGTATAGAGTGTAGGGTGTAGAGTGTAGGGTATAGAGTGTAGAGTGTAGGGTATAGAGTGTATGGTATAGAGTGTAGGGTATAGAGTGTAGGGTGTAGAGTGTAGGGTATAGAGTGTAGGGTATAGAGTGTAGGGTATAGAGTGTAGGGAATAGAGTGTAGAGTGTAGGGTATAGAGTGTAGGGTATAGAGTGTAGGGTATAGAGTGTAGGGTATAGAGTGTAGAGTGTAAGGTATAGAGTGTAGAGTGTAGGGCATAGAGTGTAGAGTGTAGGGTATAGAGTGTAGGGTATAGAGTGTAGGGTATAGAGTGTAGGGTATAGAGTGTAGAGTGTAGGGTATAGAGTGTAGAGTGTAGGGTATAGAGTGTAGAGTGTAGGGCATAGAGTGTAGAGTGTAGGGTATAGAGTGTAGGGTATAGAGTGTAGGGTATAGACTGTAGGGTATAGAGTGTAGAGTGTAGGGTATAGAGTGTAGAGTGTAGGGTATAGAGTGTAGGGTATAGAGTGTAGGGTAGAGAGTGTAGAGTGTAGGGTATAGAGTGTAGGGTATAGAGTGTAGAGTGTAGGGATTGGAGTGAAGGGTATAGAGTGTAGGGTGTAGAGTGTAGGGTATAGAGTGTAGAGTGTAGGGTATTGAGTGTATGGTATAGAGTGTAGGGTATAGAGTGTAGGGTGTAGAGTGTAGGGTATAGAGTGTAGGGTATAGAGTGTAGGGTATAGAGTGTAGGGAATAGAGTGTAGAGTGTAAGGTATAGAGTGTAGAGTGTAGGGTATAGAGTGTAGGGTATAGAGTGTAGAGTGTAGGGATTAGAGTGTAGGGTATAGAGTGTAGGGTGTAGGGTATAGAGTGTAGAATGTATGGTATAGAGTGTATGGTATAGAGTGTAGGGTATAGAGTGTAGGGTGTAGAGTGTAGGGTATAGACTGTAGGGTATAGAGTGTAGGGTATAGAGTGTATGCTATAGAGTGTATGGTGTAGAGTGTAGGGTGTAGAGTGTAGGGCATAGAGTGTAGAGTGTAGGGTATAGAGTGTAGGGTATAGAGTGTAGGGTATAGAGTGTATGCTATAGAGTGTATGGTGTAGAGTGTAGGGTGTAGAGTGTAGGGCATAGAGTGTAGAGTGTAGGGTATAGAGTGTAGGGTATAGAGTGTAGGGTATAGAGTGTAGGGAATAGAGTGTAGAGTGTAAGGTATAGAGTGTAGAGTGTAGGGTATAGAGTGTAGGGTATAGACTGTAGGGTATAGAGTGTAGGGTATAGAGTGTATGCTATAGAGTGTATGGTGTAGAGTGTAGGGTGTAGAGTGTAGGGCATAGAGTGTAGAGTGTAGGGTATAGAGTGTAGGGTATAGAGTGTAGGGTATAGAGTGTAGGGTATAGAGTGTAGAGTGTAGGGTATAGAGTGTAGAGTGTAGGGTATAGAGTGTAGAGTGTAGGGCATAGAGTGTAGAGTGTAGGGTATAGAGTGTAGGGCATAGAGTGTAGGGTATAGAATGTAGGGTATAGAGTGTAGAGTGTAGGGTATAGAGTGTAGAGTGTAGGGTATAGAGTGTAGAGTGTATGGTATAGAGTGTAGGCTATAGAGTGTAGGGTATAGAGTGTAGAGTGTATGGTATAGAGTGTAGGGTATAGAGTGTAGGGTATAGAGTGTACGTTATAGAGTGTAGGGTATAGAGTGTAGGGTAGAGAGTGTAGAGTGTAGGGTATAGAGTGTAGGGTATAGAGTGTAGGGTATAGAGTGTAGAGTGTAGGGTATAGAGTGTATGCTATAGAGTGTATGGTGTAGAGTGTAGGGTGTAGAGTGTAGGGTATAGTGTGTAGGGAATAGAGTGTAGGGCATAGAGTGTAGGGTATAGAGTGTAGGGTATAGAGTGTAGAGTGTAGGGTATAGAGTGTAGGGTATAGAGTGTAGAGTGTAGGGTATAGAGTGTAGGGTATAGAGTATAGGGTATAGAGTGTAGAGTGTATGGTATAGAGTGTAGGGTATAGAGTGTAGGGTATAGAGTGTAGGGCATTGAGTGTAGGGTATAGAGTGGAGGGTATAGAGTGTAGAGTGTAGGGTATAGAGTGTAGGGTATAGAGTGTAGGGCATAGAGTGTAGAGTGTAGGGTATATAGTGTAGGGTATAGAGTGTAGGGTATAGAGTGTAGAGTGTAGGGCACAGAGTGTAGAGTGTAGGGTATAGAGTGTAGGGTATAGAGTGTAGGGTATAGAGTGTAGAGTGTAGGGTATAGAGTGTAGAGTGTAGGGTATAGAGTGTAGGGTATAGAGTGTAGGGTAGAGAGTGTAGGGTAGAGAGTGTAGAGTGTAGGGTGTAGAGTGTAGGGTATAGAGTGTAGGGTATAGAGTATAGAGTGTAGGGATTAGAGTGTAGGGTATAGAGTGTAGGGTATAGAGTGTAGGGTATAGAGTGTAGAGTGTAGGGTATAGAGTGTATGGTATAGAGTGTAGGGTATAGAGTGTAGGGTGTAGAGTGTAGGGTATAGAGTGTAGGGTATAGAGTGTAGGGTATAGAGTGTAGGGAATAGAGTGTAGAGTGTAGGGTATAGAGTGTAGGGTATAGAGTGTAGGGTATAGAGTGTAGGGTATAGAGTGTAGAGTGTAAGGTATAGAGTGTAGAGTGTAGGGCATAGAGTGTAGAGTGTAGGGTATAGAGTGTAGGGTATAGAGTGTAGGGTATAGAGTGTAGAGTGTAGGGTATAGAGTGTAGAGTGTAGGGTATAGAGTGTAGAGTGTAGGGCATAGAGTGTAGAGTGTAGGGTATAGAGTGTAGGGTATAGAGTGTAGGGTATAGACTGTAGGGTATAGAGTGTAGAGTGTAGGGTATAGAGTGTAGAGTGTAGGGTATAGAGTGTAGGGTATAGAGTGTAGGGTAGAGAGTGTAGAGTGTAGGGTATAGAGTGTAGGGTATAGAGTGTAGAGTGTAGGGATTGGAGTGTAGGGTATAGAGTGTAGGGTGTAGAGTGTAGGGTATAGAGTGTAGAGTGTAGGGTATTGAGTGTATGGTATAGAGTGTAGGGTATAGAGTGTAGGGTGTAGAGTGTAGGGTATAGCGTGTAGGGTATAGAGTGTAGGGTATAGAGTGTAGGGTATAGAGTGTAGGGAATAGAGTGTAGAGTGTAAGGTATAGAGTGTAGAGTGTAGGGTATAGAGTGTAGGGTATAGAGTGTAGAGTGTAGGGATTAGAGTGTAGGGTATAGAGTGTAGGGTGTAGGGTATAGAGTGTAGAATGTATGGTATAGAGTGTATGGTATAGAGTGTAGGGTATAGAGTGTAGGGTGTAGAGTGTAGGGTATAGAGTGTAGAGTGTAAGGTATAGAGTGTAGAGTGTAGGGTATAGAGTGTAGGGTATAGACTGTAGGGTATAGAGTGTAGGGTATAGAGTGTAGGGTATAGATTGTAGAGTGTAGGCTATAGGATGTAGGGTATAGAGTGTAGAGTGTAGGGTATAGAGTGTAGGGTATAGAGTGTAGGGTATAGAGTGTGGGGTATAGAGTGTAGAGTGTAGGCTATAGTGTGTAGGGTATAGAATGCAGGGTGTAGAGTGTAGGGTATAGAGTGTAGGGTATAGAGTGTAGAGTGTAGGGTATAGAGTGTATGCTATAGAGTGTATGGTATAGAGTGTAGGGTATAGAGTGTAGGGTATAGAGTGTAGGGTATAGAGTGTATGTTATACAGTGTAGGGTATAGAGTGTAGGGTAGAGAGTGTAGAGTGTAGGGTATAGAGTGTAGGGTATAGAGTGTAGAGTGTCGGGATTAGAGTGTAGGGTATAGAGTGTAGGATGTGGAGTGTAGGGTATAGAGTGTAGAGTGTAGGGTATAGAGTGTATGGTATAGAGTGTAGGGTATAGAGTGTAGGGTGTAGAGTTTAGGGTATAGAGTGTAGGGTATAGAGTGTAGGGTATAGAGTGTAGGGTGTAGAGTGTAGGGTATAGAGTGTAGGGTATAGCGTGTAGGGTATAGAGTGTATGGTATAGAGTGTAGAGTGTAGGATATATAGTGTAGGGTATAGAGTGTAGAGTGTAGGGTATAGAGTGTAGGGTATGGAGTGTAGGGTATAGAGTGTAGAGTGTAGGGATTAGAGTGTAGGGTATAGAGTGTAGGGTATAGAGTGTAGGGTATAGAGTGTAGGGTGTAGAGTGTAGGGTATAGAGTGTAGGGTATAGAGTGTAGGGTATAGAGTGTAGAGTGTAGGGTATAGAGTGTATGGTATAGAGTGTAGGGTATAGAGTGTAGGGTATAGAGTGTAGGGTATAGAGTGTAGGGTATAGAGTGTAGGGTGTAGGGTATAGAGTGTAGAGTGTAGGGTATAGAGTGTAGGGTATAGAGTGTAGGGTATAGAGTGTAGGATATAGAGTGTAGGGTATAGAGTGTAGAGTGTAGGGTATAGCGTGTAGAGTGTAGGGTATATAGTGTATGGTATAGAGTGTAGGGTATAGAGTGTAGGGTGTAGAGTGTTGGGTATAGAGTGTAGGGTATAGAGTGTAGGGTATAGAGTGTAGGGTATAGAGTGTATGGAATAGAGTGTAGAGTGTAGGATATAGAGTGTAGGGTATAGAGTGTAGAGTGTAGGGCATAGAGTGTAGAGTGTAGGGTATAGAGTGTAGGGTATAGAGTGTAGGGTATAGAGTGTGGAGTGTAGGGTATAGAGTGTAGAGTGTAGGGTATAGAGTGTAGGTATAGAGTGTAGGGTAGAGAGTGTAGTGTAGAGAGTGTAGAGTGTAGGGTATAGAGTGTAGGGTATAGAGTGTAGGGTATAGAGTGTAGAGTGTAGGGATTAGAGTGTAGGGTAGAGAGTGTAGGGTGTAGAGTGTAGGGCATAGAGTGTAGAGTGTAGGGTATAGAGTGTATGGTATAGAGTGTAGGTTATAGAGTGTAGGGTGTAGAGTGTAGGGTATAGAGTGTAGGGTATAGAGTGTAGGGTATAGAGTGTAGGGTATAGAGTGTAGGGAATAGAGTGTTGAGTGTAAGGTATAGAGTGTAGAGTGTAGGGCGTAGAGTGTAGGGTATAGAGTGTAGGGTATAGAGTGTAGGGTATAGAGTGTAGAGTGTAGGGTATAGAGTGTAGAGTGTAGGGCATAGAGTGTAGAGTGTAGGGTATAGAGTGTAGGGTATAGAGTGTAGGGTATATTGTGTAGGGTATAGAGTGTAGGGTATAGAGTGTAGAGTGTAGGGTATAGAGTGTAGAGTGTAGGGTATAGAGTGTAGGGTATAGAGTGTAGGGTATAGAGTGTAGTGTAGAGAGTGTAGAGTGTAGGGTATAGAGTGTAGGGTATAGAAATGTAGGGTATAGAGTGTAGAGTGTAGGGATTAGAGTGTAGGGTATAGAGTGTAGGGTGTAGAGTGTAGGGTATAGAGTGTAGAGTGTAGGGTATAGAGTGTATGGTATAGAGTGTAGGGTATAGAGTGTAGGGTGTAGAGTGTAGGGTATAGAGAGTAGGGTATAGAGTGTAGGGTATAGAGTGTAGGGTATAGAGTGTAGGGAATAGAGTGTAGAGTGTAATGTATAGAGTGTAGAGTGTAGGGTATAGAGTGTAGGGTATAGAGTGTAGAGTGTAGGGATTAGAGTGTAGGGTATAGAGTGTAGGGTATAGAGTGTAGGGTAGAGAGTGTAGAGTGTAGGGTATAGAGTGTAGGGTATAGAGTGTAGGGTATAGAGTGTAGGGCATAGAGTGTAGGGTATAGAGTGTAGGGTATAGAGTGTAGAGTGTAGGGTATAGAGTGTAGGGTATAGAGTGTAGAGTGTAGGGTATAGAGTGTAGGGTATAGAGTGTAGGGTATAGAGTGTAGGGTATAGAGTGTAGGGTATAGAGTGTAGAGTGTAGGGTATAGAGTGTAGGGTATAGAGTGTAGGGTATAGAGTGTAGAGTGTAGGGTATAGAGTGTAGGGTATAGAGTGTAGGGTATAGAGTGTAGAGTGTAGAGTATAGAGTGTAGGGTATAAAGTGTAGGGTATAGAGTGTAGGGTATAGAGTGTAGGGTATAGAGTGTAGGGCATAGAGTGTAGGGTATAGAGTGTAGGGTATAGAGTGTAGGGTATAGAGTGTAGGGTATAGAGTGTAGAGTGTAGGGTATAGAGTGTAGGGTATAGAGTGTAGGGTATAGAGTGTAGAGTGTAGGGTATAGAGTGTAGGGTATAGAGTGTAGGGTATAGAGTGTAGAGTGTAGGGCATAGAGTGTAGAGTGTAGGGTATAGAGTGTAGGGTATAGAGTGTAGGGTATAGAGTGTAGAGTGTAGGGTATAGAGTGTAGGGTATAGAGTGTAGGGTATAGAATGTAGGGTAGAGAGTGTAGGGTAGAGAGTGTAGAGTGTAGGGTATTGAGTGTAGGGTATAGAGTGTAGGGTATAGAGTGTAGAGTGTAGGGATTAGAGTGTAGTGTATAGAGTGTAGGGTGTAGAGTGTAGTGTATAGAGTGTAGAGTGTAGGGTATAGAGTGTATGGTATAGAGTGTAGGGTATAGAGTGTGGGGTGTAGAGTGTAGGGTATAGAGTGTAGGGTATAGACTGTAGGGTATAGAGTGTAGGGAATAGAGTGTAGAGTGTAAGGTATAGAGTGTAGAGTGTAGGGCATAGAGTGTAGAGTGTAGGGTATAGAGTGTAGGGTATAGAGTGTAGGGTATAGAGTGTAGGGTATAGAGTGTAGAGTGTAGGGTATAGAGTGTAGAGTGTAGGGTATAGAGTGTAGAGTGTAGGGCATAGAGTGTAGAGTGTAGGGTATAGAGTGTAGGGTATAGAGTGTAGGGTGTAGAGTGTAGGGTATAGAGTGTAGAGTGTAGGGTATAGAGTGTATGGTATAGAGTGTAGGGTATAGAGTGTGGGGTGTAGAGTGTAGGGTATAGAGTGTAGGGTATAGAGTGTAGGGTATAGAGTGTAGAGTGTAGGGTATAGAGTGTAGAGTGTAGGGTATAGAGTGTAGGGTATAGAGTGTAGGGTATAGAGTGTAGGGTATAGAGTGTAGGGTATAGAGTGTAGGGTATAGAGTGTAGAGTGTAGGGTATAGAGTGTAGAGTGTAGGGTATAGAGTGTAGGGTATAGAGTGCAGGGCATAGAGTGTAGGGTAGAGAGTGTAGAGTGTAGGGTATAGAGTGTAGGGTATAGAGTGTAGGGTGTAGAGTGTAGGGTATAGAGTGTAGAGTGTAGGGTATAGAGTGTATGGTATAGAGTGTAGGGTATAGAGTGTAGGGTGTAGAGTGTAGGGTATAGAGTGTAGGGTATAGAGTGTAGGGTATAGAGTGTAGGGTATAGAGTGTAGGGAATAGAGTGTAGAGTGTAAGGTATAGAGTGTAGAGTGTAGGGTATAGAGTGTATGGTATAGAGAGTAGAGTGTAGGGATTAGAGTGTAGGGTATAGAGTGTAGGGTGTAGAGTGTAGGGTATAGAGTGTAGAGTGTAGGGTATAGAGTGTATGGTATAGAGTGTAGGGTATAGAGTGTAGGGTGTAGAGTGTAGGGTATAGAGTGTAGGGTATAGAGTGTAGGGTATAGAGTGTAGGGTATAGAGTGTAGGGAATAGAGTGTAGAGTGTAAGGTATAGAGTGTAGAGTGTAGGGTATAGAGTGTAGAGTATAGACTGTAGGGTATAGAGTGTAGGGTATAGAGTGTAGGGTATAGATTGTAGAGTGTAGGCTATATAGTGTAGGGTATAGAGTGTAGAGTGTAGGGTATAGATTGTAGGGTATAGAGTGTAGGGTATAGAGTGTAGGGTATAGAGTGTAGAGTGTAGGGTATAGTGTGTAGGGTATAGAGTGCAGGGTGTAGAGTGTAGGGTATAGAGTGTAGGGTATAGAGTGTAGAGTGTAGGGTATAGAGTGTATGCTATAGAGTGTATGGTGTAGAGTGTAGGGTGTAGAGTGTAGTGTATAGAGTGTAGAGTGTAGGGTATAGAGTGTATGGTATAGAGTTTAGGGTATAGAGTGTGGGGTGTAGAGTGTAGGGTATAGAGTGTAGGGTATAGAGTGTAGGGTATAGAGTGTAGGGAATAGAGTGTAAGGTATAGAGTGTAGAGTGTAGGGCATAGAGTGTAGAGTGTAGGGTATAGAGTGTAGGGTATAGAGTGTAGGGTATACAGTGTAGGGTATAGAGTGTAGAGTGTAGGGTATAGAGTGTAGAGTGTAGGGTATAGAGTGTAGAGTGTAGGGCATAGAGTGTAGAGTGTAGGGTATAGAGTGTAGGGTATAGAGTGTAGGGTATAGAATGTAGGGTATAGAGTGTAGAGTGTAGGGTATAGAGTGTAGAGTGTAGGGTATAGAGTGTAGAGTGTATGGTATAGAGTGTAGGCTATAGAGTGTAGGGTATAGAGTGTAGAGTGTATGGTATAGAGTGTAGGGTATAGAGTGTAGGGTATAGAGTGTACGTTATAGAGTGTAGGGTATAGAGTGTAGGGTAGAGAGTGTAGAGTGTAGGGTATAGAGTGTAGGGTATAGAGTGTAGAGTGTAGGGATTAGAGTGTAGTGTATAGAGTGTAGGGTGTAGAGTGTAGTGTATAGAGTGTAGAGTGTAGGGTATAGAGTGTATGGTATAGAGTGTAGGGTATAGAGTGTGGGGTGTAGAGTGTAGGGTATAGAGTGTAGGGTATAGAGTGTAGGGTATAGAGTGTAGGGAATAGAGTGTAGAGTGTAAGGTATAGAGTGTAGAGTGTAGGGCATAGAGTGTAGAGTGTAGGGTATAGAGTGTAGGGTATAGAGTGTAGGGTATAGAGTGTAGAGTGTAGGGTATAGAGTGTAGAGTGTAGGGTATAGAGTGTAGAGTGTAGGGCATAGAGTGTAGAGTGTAGGGTATAGAGTGTAGGGTATAGAGTGTAGGGTATAGAGTGTAGGGTATAGAGTGTAGAGTGTAGGGTATAGAGTGTAGAGTGTAGGGTATAGAGTGTAGGGTATAGAGTGTAGGGTAGAGAGTGTAGGGTAGAGAGTGTAGAGTGTAGGGTATAGAGTGTAGGGTATAGAGTGTAGGGTATAGAGTGTAGAGTGTAGGGATTAGAGTGTAGTGTATAGAGTGTAGGGTGTAGAGTGTAGGGTATAGAGTGTAGAGTGTAGGGTATAGAGTGTATGGTATAGAGTGTAGGGTATAGAGTGTGGGGTGTAGAGTGTAGGGTATAGAGTGTAGGGTATAGAGTGTAGGGTATAGAGTGTAGAGTGTAGGGTATAGAGTGTAGAGTGTAGGGTATAGAGTGTAGGGTATAGAGTGTAGGGTATAGAGTGTAGAGTGTAGGGTATAGAGTGTAGAGTGTAGGGTATAGAGTGTAGAGTGTAGGGCATAGAGTGTAGAGTGTAGGGTATAGAGTGTAGGGTATAGAGTGTAGGGTATAGAGTGTAGGGTATAGAGTGTAGAGTGTAGGGTATAGAGTGTAGAGTGTAGGGTATAGAGTGTAGGGTATAGAGTGTAGGGTATAGAGTGTAGGGTATAGAGTGTAGGGTATAGAGTGTAGAGTGTAGGGTATAGAGTGTAGAGTGTAGGGTATAGAGTGTAGGGTATAGAGTGCAGGGCATAGAGTGTAGGGTAGAGAGTGTAGAGTGTAGGGTATAGAGTGTAGGGTATAGAGTGTAGGGTGTAGAGTGTAGGGTATAGAGTGTAGAGTGTAGGGTATAGAGTGTATGGTATAGAGTGTAGGGTATAGAGTGTAGGGTGTAGAGTGTAGGGTATAGAGTGTAGGGTATAGAGTGTAGGGTATAGAGTGTAGGGTATAGAGTGTAGGGAATAGAGTGTAGAGTGTAAGGTATAGAGTGTAGAGTGTAGGGTATAGAGTGTAGGGTATAGAGAGTAGAGTGTAGGGATTAGAGTGTAGGGTATAGAGTGTAGGGTGTAGAGTGTAGGGTATAGAGTGTAGAGTGTAGGGTATAGAGTGTATGGTATAGAGTGTAGGGTATAGAGTGTAGGGTGTAGAGTGTAGGGTATAGAGTGTAGGGTATAGAGTGTAGGGTATAGAGTGTAGGGTATAGAGTGTAGGGAATAGAGTGTAGAGTGTAAGGTATAGAGTGTAGAGTGTAGGGTATAGAGTGTAGAGTATAGACTGTAGGGTATAGAGTGTAGGGTATAGAGTGTAGGGTATAGATTGTAGAGTGTAGGCTATATAGTGTAGGGTATAGAGTGTAGAGTGTAGGGTATAGAGTGTAGGGTATAGAGTGTAGGGTATAGAGTGTAGGGTATAGAGTGTAGAGTGTAGGGTATAGTGTGTAGGGTATAGAGTGCAGGGTGTAGAGTGTAGGGTATAGAGTGTAGGGTATAGAGTGTAGAGTGTAGGGTATAGAGTGTATGCTATAGAGTGTATGGTGTAGAGTGTAGGGTGTAGAGTGTAGTGTATAGAGTGTAGAGTGTAGGGTATAGAGTGTATGGTATAGAGTTTAGGGTATAGAGTGTGGGTTGTAGAGTGTAGGGTATAGAGTGTAGGGTATAGAGTGTAGGGTATAGAGTGTAGGGAATAGAGTGTAAGGTATAGAGTGTAGAGTGTAGGGCATAGAGTGTAGAGTGTAGGGTATAGAGTGTAGGGTATAGAGTGTAGGGTATACAGTGTAGGGTATAGAGTGTAGAGTGTAGGGTATAGAGTGTAGAGTGTAGGGTATAGAGTGTAGAGTGTAGGGCATAGAGTGTAGAGTGTAGGGTATAGAGTGTAGGGTATAGAGTGTAGGGTATAGAATGTAGGGTATAGAGTGTAGAGTGTAGGGTATAGAGTGTAGAGTGTAGGGTATAGAGTGTAGAGTGTATGGTATAGAGTGTAGGCTATAGAGTGTAGGGTATAGAGTGTAGAGTGTATGGTATAGAGTGTAGGGTATAGAGTGTAGGGTATAGAGTGTACGTTATAGAGTGTAGGGTATAGAGTGTAGGGTAGAGAGTGTAGAGTGTAGGGTATAGAGTGTAGGGTATAGAGTGTAGAGTGTAGGGTATAGAGTGTATGCTATAGAGTGTATGGTGTAGAGTGTAGGGTGTAGAGTGTAGTGTATACAGTGTAGAGTGTAGGGTATAGAGTGTATGGTATAGATTGTAGGGTATAGAGTGTGGGGTGTAGAGTGTAGGGTATAGAGTGTAGGGTATAGAGTGTAGGGAATAGAGTGTAGAGTGTAAGGTATAGAGTGTAGAGTGTAGGGCATAGAGTGTAGAGTGTAGGGTATAGAGTGTAGGGTATAGAGTGTAGGGTATAGAGTGTAGGGTATAGAGTGTAGAGTGTAGGGTATAGAGTGTAGAGTGTAGGGCATAGAGTGTAGAGTGTAGGGTATAGAGTGTAGGGTATAGAGTGTAGGGTATAGAGTGTAGGGTATAGAGTGTAGAGTGTAGGGTATAGAGTGTAGAGTGTAGGGTATAGAGTGTAGGGTATAGAGTGTAGGGTAGAGAGTGTAGGGTAGAGAGTGTAGAGTGTAGGGTATAGAGTGTAGGGTATAGAGTGGAGGGTATAGAGTGTAGAGTGTAGGGATTAGAGTGTAGTGTATAGAGTGTAGGGTGTAGAGTGTAGGGTATAGAGTGTAGAGTGTAGGGTATAGAGTGTATGGTATAGAGTGTAGGGTATAGAGTGTGGGGTGTAGAGTGTAGGGTATAGAGTGTAGGGTATAGAGTGTAGGGTATAGAGTGTAGGGAATAGAGTGTAGAGTGTAAGGTATAGAGTGTAGAGTGTAGGGCATAGAGTGTAGAGTGTAGGGTATAGAGTGTAGGGTATAGAGTGTAGGGTATAGAGTGTAGGGTATAGAGTGTAGAGTGTAGGGTATAGAGTGTAGAGTGTAGGGTATAGAGTGTAGGGTATAGAGTGCAGGGCATAGAGTGTAGGGTAGAGAGTGTAGAGTGTAGGGTATAGAGTGTAGGGTATAGAGTGTAGGGTGTAGAGTGTAGGGTATAGAGTGTAGAGTGTAGGGTATAGAGTGTATGGTATAGAGTGTAGGGTATAGAGTGTAGGGTGTAGAGTGTAGGGTATAGAGTGTAGGGTATAGAGTGTAGGGTATAGAGTGTAGGGTATAGAGTGTAGGGAATAGAGTGTAGAGTGTAAGGTATAGAGTGTAGAGTGTAGGGTATAGAGTGTAGGGTATAGAGAGTAGAGTGTAGGGATTAGAGTGTAGGGTATAGAGTGTAGGGTGTAGAGTGTAGGGTATAGAGTGTAGAGTGTAGGGTATAGAGTGTATGGTATAGAGTGTAGGGTATAGAGTGTAGGGTGTAGAGTGTAGGGTATAGAGTGTAGGGTATAGAGTGTAGGGTATAGAGTGTAGGGTATAGAGTGTAGGGAATAGAGTGTAGAGTGTAAGGTATAGAGTGTAGAGTGTAGGGTATAGAGTGTAGAGTATAGACTGTAGGGTATAGAGTGTAGGGTATAGAGTGTAGGGTATAGATTGTAGAGTGTAGGCTATATAGTGTAGGGTATAGAGTGTAGAGTGTAGGGTATGGAGTGTAGGGTATAGAGTGTAGGGTATAGAGTGTAGGGTATAGAGTGTAGAGTGTAGGGTATAGTGTGTAGGGTATAGAGTGCAGGGTGTAGAGTGTAGGGTATAGAGTGTAGGGTATAGAGTGTAGAGTGTAGGGTATAGAGTGTATGCTATAGAGTGTATGGTGTAGAGTGTAGGGTGTAGAGTGTAGTGTATAGAGTGTAGAGTGTAGGGTATAGAGTGTATGGTATAGAGTTTAGGGTATAGAGTGTGGGGTGTAGAGTGTAGGGTATAGAGTGTAGGGTATAGAGTGTAGGGTATAGAGTGTAGGGAATAGAGTGTAAGGTATAGAGTGTAGAGTGTAGGGCATAGAGTGTAGAGTGTAGGGTATAGAGTGTAGGGTATAGAGTGTAGGGTATACAGTGTAGGGTATAGAGTGTAGAGTGTAGGGTATAGAGTGTAGAGTGTAGGGTATAGAGTGTAGAGTGTAGGGCATAGAGTGTAGAGTGTAGGGTATAGAGTGTAGGGTATAGAGTGTAGGGTATAGAATGTAGGGTATAGAGTGTAGAGTGTAGGGTATAGAGTGTAGAGTGTAGGGTATAGAGTGTAGAGTGTATGGTATAGAGTGTAGGCTATAGAGTGTAGGGTATAGAGTGTAGAGTGTATGGTATAGAGTGTAGGGTATAGAGTGTAGGGTATAGAGTGTACGTTATAGAGTGTAGGGTATAGAGTGTAGGGTAGAGAGTGTAGAGTGTAGGGTATAGAGTGTAGGGTATAGAGTGTAGAGTGTAGGGTATAGAGTGTATGCTATAGAGTGTATGGTGTAGAGTGTAGGGTGTAGAGTGTAGTGTATAGAGTGTAGAGTGTAGGGTATAGAGTGTATGGTATAGATTGTAGGGTATAGAGTGTGGGGTGTAGAGTGTAGGGTATAGAGTGTAGGGTATAGAGTGTAGGGAATAGAGTGTAGAGTGTAAGGTATAGAGTGTAGAGTGTAGGGCATAGAGTGTAGAGTGTAGGGTATAGAGTGTAGGGTATAGAGTGTAGGGTATAGAGTGTAGGGTATAGAGTGTAGAGTGTAGGGTATAGAGTGTAGAGTGTAGGGCATAGAGTGTAGAGTGTAGGGTATAGAGTGTAGGGTATAGAGTGTAGGGTATAGAGTGTAGGGTATAGAGTGTAGAGTGTAGGGTATAGAGTGTAGAGTGTAGGGTATAGAGTGTAGGGTATAGAGTGTAGGGTAGAGAGTGTAGGGTAGAGAGTGTAGAGTGTAGGGTATAGAGTGTAGGGTATAGAGTGGAGGGTATAGAGTGTAGAGTGTAGGGATTAGAGTGTAGTGTATAGAGTGTAGGGTGTAGAGTGTAGGGTATAGAGTGTAGAGTGTAGGGTATAGAGTGTATGGTATAGAGTGTAGGGTATAGAGTGTGGGGTGTAGAGTGTAGGGTATAGAGTGTAGGGTATAGAGTGTAGGGTATAGAGTGTAGGGAATAGAGTGTAGAGTGTAAGGTATAGAGTGTAGAGTGTAGGGCATAGAGTGTAGAGTGTAGGGTATAGAGTGTAGGGTATAGAGTGTAGGGTATAGAGTGTAGGGTATAGAGTGTAGAGTGTAGGGTATAGAGTGTAGAGTGTAGGGTATAGAGTGTAGAGTGTAGGGTATAGAGTGTAGGGTATAGAGTGTAGGGTATAGAGTGTAGGGTATAGAGTGTAGACTGTAGGGTATAGAGTGTAGAGTGTAGGGTATAGAGTGTAGGGTATAGAGTGCAGGGTATAGAGTGTAGGGTAGAGAGTGTAGAGTGTAGGGTATAGAGTGTAGGGTATAGAGTGTAGGGTGTAGAGTGTAGGGTATAGAGTGTAGAGTGTAGGGTATAGAGTGTATGGTATAGAGTGTAGGGTATAGAGTGTAGGGTGTAGAGTGTAGGGTATAGAGTGTAGGGTATAGAGTGTAGGGTATAGAGTGTAGGGAATAGAGTGTAGAGTGTAAGGTATAGAGTGTAGAGTGTAGGGTATAGAGTGTAGGGTATAGAGAGTAGAGTGTAGGGATTAGAGTGTAGGGTATAGAGTGTAGGGTGTAGAGTGTAGGGTATAGAGTGTAGAGTGTAGGGTATAGAGTGTATGGTATAGAGTGTAGGGTATAGAGTGTAGGGTGTAGAGTGTAGGGTATAGAGTGTAGGGTATAGAGTGTAGGGTATAGAGTGTAGGGTATAGAGTGTAGGGAATAGAGTGTAGAGTGTAAGGTATAGAGTGTAGAGTGTAGGGTATAGAGTGTAGGGTATAGAGTGTAGGGTATAGAGTGTAGGGTATAGAGTGTAGAGTGTAGGGTATAGAGTGTAGAGTGTAGGGTATAGAGTGTAGGGTATAGAGTGTAGGGTAGAGAGTGTAGGGTAGAGAGTGTAGAGTGTAGGGTATAGAGTGTAGGGTATAGAGTGGAGGGTATAGAGTGTAGAGTGTAGGGATTAGAGTGTAGTGTATAGAGTGTAGGGTGTAGAGTGTAGGGTATAGAGTGTAGAGTGTAGGGTATAGAGTGTATGGTATAGAGTGTAGGGTATAGAGTGTGGGGTGTAGAGTGTAGGGTATAGAGTGTAGGGTATAGAGTGTAGGGTATAGAGTGTAGGGAATAGAGTGTAGAGTGTAAGGTATAGAGTGTAGAGTGTAGGGCATAGAGTGTAGAGTGTAGGGTATAGAGTGTAGGGTATAGAGTGTAGGGTATAGAGTGTAGGGTATAGAGTGTAGAGTGTAGGGTATAGAGTGTAGAGTGTAGGGTATAGAGTGTAGGGTATAGAGTGCAGGGCATAGAGTGTAGGGTAGAGAGTGTAGAGTGTAGGGTATAGAGTGTAGGGTATAGAGTGTAGGGTGTAGAGTGTAGGGTATAGAGTGTAGAGTGTAGGGTATAGAGTGTATGGTATAGAGTGTAGGGTATAGAGTGTAGGGTGTAGAGTGTAGGGTATAGAGTGTAGGGTATAGAGTGTAGGGTATAGAGTGTAGGGTATAGAGTGTAGGGAATAGAGTGTAGAGTGTAAGGTATAGAGTGTAGAGTGTAGGGTATAGAGTGTAGGGTATAGAGAGTAGAGTGTAGGGATTAGAGTGTAGGGTATAGAGTGTAGGGTGTAGAGTGTAGGGTATAGAGTGTAGAGTGTAGGGTATAGAGTGTATGGTATAGA
This sequence comes from Ranitomeya imitator, assembly GCF_032444005.1. NCBI lineage: Eukaryota > Metazoa > Chordata > Amphibia > Anura > Dendrobatidae > Ranitomeya > Ranitomeya imitator. Next base: position 664,761 of record NW_027193866.1, on the reverse strand, counting down.
GTGTAGGGTATAGAGTGTAGGGTGTAGAGTGTAGGGTATAGAGTGTAGGGTATAGAGTGTAGGGTATAGAGTGTAGGGTATAGAGTGTAGGGAATAGAGTGTAGAGTGTAAGGTATAGAGTGTAGAGTGTAGGGTATAGAGTGTAGAGTATAGACTGTAGGGTATAGAGTGTAGGGTATAGAGTGTAGGGTATAGATTGTAGAGTGTAGGCTATATAGTGTAGGGTATAGAGTGTAGAGTGTAGGGTATAGAGTGTAGGGTATAGAGTGTAGGGTATAGAGTGTAGGGTATAGAGTGTAGAGTGTAGGGTATAGTGTGTAGGGTATAGAGTGCAGGGTGTAGAGTGTAGGGTATAGAGTGTAGGGTATAGAGTGTAGAGTGTAGGGTATAGAGTGTATGCTATAGAGTGTATGGTGTAGAGTGTAGGGTGTAGAGTGTAGTGTATAGAGTGTAGAGTGTAGGGTATAGAGTGTATGGTATAGAGTTTAGGGTATAGAGTGTGGGGTGTAGAGTGTAGGGTATAGAGTGTAGGGTATAGAGTGTAGGGTATAGAGTGTAGGGAATAGAGTGTAAGGTATAGAGTGTAGAGTGTAGGGCATAGAGTGTAGAGTGTAGGGTATAGAGTGTAGGGTATAGAGTGTAGGGTATACAGTGTAGGGTATAGAGTGTAGAGTGTAGGGTATAGAGTGTAGAGTGTAGGGTATAGAGTGTAGAGTGTAGGGCATAGAGTGTAGAGTGTAGGGTATAGAGTGTAGGGTATAGAGTGTAGGGTATAGAATGTAGGGTATAGAGTGTAGAGTGTAGGGTATAGAGTGTAGAGTGTAGGGTATAGAGTGTAGAGTGTATGGTATAGAGTGTAGGCTATAGAGTGTAGGGTATAGAGTGTAGAGTGTATGGTATAGAGTGTAGGGTATAGAGTGTAGGGTATAGAGTGTACGTTATAGAGTGTAGGGTATAGAGTGTAGGGTGTAGAGTGTAGGGTATAGAGTGTAGGGTATAGAGTGTAGAGTGTAGGGTATAGAGTGTATGCTATAGAGTGTATGGTGTAGAGTGTAGGGTGTAGAGTGTAGTGTATAGAGTGTAGAGTGTAGGGTATAGAGTGTATGGTATAGATTGTAGGGTATAGAGTGTGGGGTGTAGAGTGTAGGGTATAGAGTGTAGGGTATAGAGTGTAGGGAATAGAGTGTAGAGTGTAAGGTATAGAGTGTAGAGTGTAGGGCATAGAGTGTAGAGTGTAGGGTATAGAGTGTAGGGTATAGAGTGTAGGGTATAGAGTGTAGGGTATAGAGTGTAGAGTGTAGGGTATAGAGTGTAGAGTGTAGGGCATAGAGTGTAGAGTGTAGGGTATAGAGTGTAGGGTATAGAGTGTAGGGTATAGAGTGTAGGGTATAGAGTGTAGAGTGTAGGGTATAGAGTGTAGAGTGTAGGGTATAGAGTGTAGGGTATAGAGTGTAGGGTAGAGAGTGTAGGGTAGAGAGTGTAGAGTGTAGGGTATAGAGTGTAGGGTATAGAGTGGAGGGTATAGAGTGTAGAGTGTAGGGATTAGAGTGTAGTGTATAGAGTGTAGGGTGTAGAGTGTAGGGTATAGAGTGTAGAGTGTAGGGTATAGAGTGTATGGTATAGAGTGTAGGGTATAGAGTGTGGGGTGTAGAGTGTAGGGTATAGAGTGTAGGGTATAGAGTGTAGGGTATAGAGTGTAGGGAATAGAGTGTAGAGTGTAAGGTATAGAGTGTAGAGTGTAGGGCATAGAGTGTAGAGTGTAGGGTATAGAGTGTAGGGTATAGAGTGTAGGGTATAGAGTGTAGGGTATAGAGTGTAGAGTGTAGGGTATAGAGTGTAGAGTGTAGGGTATAGAGTGTAGAGTGTAGGGTATAGAGTGTAGGGTATAGAGTGTAGGGTATAGAGTGTAGGGTATAGAGTGTAGAGTGTAGGGTATAGAGTGTAGAGTGTAGGGTATAGAGTGTAGGGTATAGAGTGCAGGGTATAGAGTGTAGGGTAGAGAGTGTAGAGTGTAGGGTATAGAGTGTAGGGTATAGAGTGTAGGGTGTAGAGTGTAGGGTATAGAGTGTAGAGTGTAGGGTATAGAGTGTATGGTATAGAGTGTAGGGTATAGAGTGTAGGGTGTAGAGTGTAGGGTATAGAGTGTAGGGTATAGAGTGTAGGGTATAGAGTGTAGGGAATAGAGTGTAGAGTGTAAGGTATAGAGTGTAGAGTGTAGGGTATAGAGTGTAGGGTATAGAGAGTAGAGTGTAGGGATTAGAGTGTAGGGTATAGAGTGTAGGGTGTAGAGTGTAGGGTATAGAGTGTAGAGTGTAGGGTATAGAGTGTATGGTATAGAGTGTAGGGTATAGAGTGTAGGGTGTAGAGTGTAGGGTATAGAGTGTAGGGTATAGAGTGTAGGGTATAGAGTGTAGGGTATAGAGTGTAGGGAATAGAGTGTAGAGTGTAAGGTATAGAGTGTAGAGTGTAGGGTATAGAGTGTAGGGTATAGACTGTAGGGTATAGAGTGTAGGGTATAGAGTGTAGGGTATAGATTGTAGAGTGTAGGCTATAGAGTGTAGGGTATAGAGTGTAGAGTGTATGGTATAGAGTGTAGGGCATAGAGTGTAGGGTATAGAGTGTAGGGTATAGAGTGTAGAGTGTAGGGTATAGTGTGTAGGGTATAGAGTGCAGGGTGTAGAGTGTAGGGTATAGAGTGTAGGGAATAGAGTGTAGAGTGTAAGGTATAGAGTGTAGAGTGTAGGGCATAGAGTGTAGAGTGTAGGGTATAGAATGTAGGGTATAGAGTGTAGGGTATAGAGTGTAGGGTAAAGAGTGTAGAGTGTAGGGTATAGAGTGTAGAGTGTAGGGTATAGAGTGTAGAGTGTAGGGCATAGAGTGTAGAGTGTAGGGTATAGAGTGTAGGGTATAGAGTGTAGGGTATAGAATGTAGGGTATAGAGTGTAGAGTGTAGGGTATAGAGTGTAGAGTGTAGGGTATAGAGTGTAGAGTGTATGGTATAGAGTGTAGGCTATAGAGTGTAGGATATAGAGTGTAGAGTGTATGGTATAGAGTGTAGGGTATAGAGTGTAGGGTATAGAGTGTACGTTATAGAGTGTAGGGTATAGAGTGTAGGGTAGAGAGTGTAGAGTGTAGTGTATAGAGTGTAGGGTATAGAGTGTAGGGTATAGAGTGTAGAGTGTAGGGTATAGAGTGTATGCTATAGAGTGTATGGTGTAGAGTGTAGGGTGTAGAGTGTAGTGTATAGAGTGTAGAGTGTAGGGTATAGAGTGTATGGTATAGATTGTAGGGTATAGAGTGTGGGGTGTAGAGTGTAGGGTATAGAGTGTAGGGTATAGAGTGTAGGGAATAGAGTGTAGAGTGTAAGGTATAGAGTGTAGAGTGTAGGGCATAGAGTGTAGAGTGTAGGGTATAGAGTGTAGGGTATAGAGTGTAGGGTATAGAGTGTAGGGTATAGAGTGTAGGGTATAGAGTGTAGAGTGTAGGGTATAGAGTGTAGAGTGTAGGGCATAGAGTGTAGAGTGTAGGGTATAGAGTGTAGGGTATAGAGTGTAGGGTATAGAGTGTAGGGTATAGAGTGTAGAGTGTAGGGTATAGAGTGTAGTGTATAGAGTGTAGGGTGTAGAGTGTAGGGTATAGAGTGTAGAGTGTAGGGTATAGAGTGTATGGTATAGAGTGTAGGGTATAGAGTGTGGGGTGTAGAGTGTAGGGTATAGAGTGTAGGGTATAGAGTGTAGGGTATAGAGTGTAGGGAATAGAGTGTAGAGTGTAAGGTATAGAGTGTAGAGTGTAGGGCGTAGAGTGTAGGGTATAGAGTGTAGAGTGTAGGGTATAGAGTGTATGGTATAGAGTGTAGGGTATAGAGTGTAGGGTGTAGAGTGTAGGGTATAGAGTGTAGGGTATAGAGTGTAGGGTATAGAGTGTAGGGTATAGAGTGTAGGGAATAGAGTGTAGAGTGTAAGGTATAGAGTGTAGAGTGTAGGGCATAGAGTGTAGAGTGTAGGGTATAGAGTGTAGGGTATAGAGTGTAGGGTATAGAGTGTAGGGTATAGAGTGTAGAGTGTAGGGTATAGAGTGTAGGGTATAGAGTGTAGGGTATAGAGTGTAGGGTATAGAGTGTAGAGTGTAGGGTATAGTGTGTAGGGTATAGAGTGCAGGGTGTAGAGTGTAGGGTATAGAGTGTAGGGTATAGAGTGTAGAGTGTAGGGTATAGAGTGTATGCTATAGAGTGTATGGTGTAGAGTGTAGGGTGTAGAGTGTAGTGTATAGAGTGTAGAGTGTAGGGTATAGAGTGTATGGTATAGAGTTTAGGGTATAGAGTGTGGGGTGTAGAGTGTAGGGTATAGAGTGTAGGGTATAGAGTGTAGGGTATAGAGTGTAGGGAATAGAGTGTAAGGTATAGAGTGTAGAGTGTAGGGCATAGAGTGTAGAGTGTAGGGTATAGAGTGTAGGGTATAGAGTGTAGGGTATACAGTGTAGGGTATAGAGTGTAGAGTGTAGGGTATAGAGTGTAGAGTGTAGGGTATAGAGTGTAGAGTGTAGGGCATAGAGTGTAGAGTGTAGGGTATAGAGTGTAGGGTATAGAGTGTAGGGTATAGAATGTAGGGTATAGAGTGTAGAGTGTAGGGTATAGAGTGTAGAGTGTAGGGTATAGAGTGTAGAGTGTATGGTATAGAGTGTAGGCTATAGAGTGTAGGGTATAGAGTGTAGAGTGTATGGTATAGAGTGTAGGGTATAGAGTGTAGGGTATAGAGTGTACGTTATAGAGTGTAGGGTATAGAGTGTAGGGTAGAGAGTGTAGAGTGTAGGGTATAGAGTGTAGGGTATAGAGTGTAGAGTGTAGGGATTAGAGTGTAGTGTATAGAGTGTAGGGTGTAGAGTGTAGTGTATAGAGTGTAGAGTGTAGGGTATAGAGTGTATGGTATAGAGTGTAGGGTATAGAGTGTGGGGTGTAGAGTGTAGGGTATAGAGTGTAGGGTATAGAGTGTAGGGTATAGAGTGTAGGGAATAGAGTGTAGAGTGTAAGGTATAGAGTGTAGAGTGTAGGGCATAGAGTGTAGAGTGTAGGGTATAGAGTGTAGGGTATAGAGTGTAGGGTATAGAGTGTAGGGTATAGAGTGTAGAGTGTAGGGTATAGAGTGTAGAGTGTAGGGTATAGAGTGTAGAGTGTAGGGCATAGAGTGTAGAGTGTAGGGTATAGAGTGTAGGGTATAGAGTGTAGGGTATAGAGTGTAGGGTATAGAGTGTAGAGTGTAGGGTATAGAGTGTAGAGTGTAGGGTATAGAGTGTAGGGTATAGAGTGTAGGGTAGAGAGTGTAGGGTAGAGAGTGTAGAGTGTAGGGTATAGAGTGTAGGGTATAGAGTGTAGGGTATAGAGTATAGAGTGTAGGGATTAGAGTGTAGTGTATAGAGTGTAGGGTGTAGAGTGTAGGGTATAGAGTGTAGAGTGTAGGGTATAGAGTGTATGGTATAGAGTGTAGGGTATAGAGTGTGGGGTGTAGAGTGTAGGGTATAGAGTGTAGGGTATAGAGTGTAGGGTATAGAGTGTAGAGTGTAGGGTATAGAGTGTAGAGTGTAGGGTATAGAGTGTAGGGTATAGAGTGTAGGGTATAGAGTGTAGGGTATAGAGTGTAGGGTATAGAGTGTAGGGTATAGAGTGTAGAGTGTAGGGTATAGAGTGTAGAGTGTAGGGTATAGAGTGTAGGGTATAGAGTGCAGGGCATAGAGTGTAGGGTAGAGAGTGTAGAGTGTAGGGTATAGAGTGTAGGGTATAGAGTGTAGGGTGTAGAGTGTAGGGTATAGAGTGTAGAGTGTAGGGTATAGAGTGTATGGTATAGAGTGTAGGGTATAGAGTGTAGGGTGTAGAGTGTAGGGTATAGAGTGTAGGGTATAGAGTGTAGGGTATAGAGTGTAGGGTATAGAGTGTAGGGAATAGAGTGTAGAGTGTAAGGTATAGAGTGTAGAGTGTAGGGTATAGAGTGTAGGGTATAGAGAGTAGAGTGTAGGGATTAGAGTGTAGGGTATAGAGTGTAGGGTGTAGAGTGTAGGGTATAGAGTGTAGAGTGTAGGGTATAGAGTGTATGGTATAGAGTGTAGGGTATAGAGTGTAGGGTGTAGAGTGTAGGGTATAGAGTGTAGGGTATAGAGTGTAGGGTATAGAGTGTAGGGTATAGAGTGTAGGGAATAGAGTGTAGAGTGTAAGGTATAGAGTGTAGAGTGTAGGGTATAGAGTGTAGAGTATAGACTGTAGGGTATAGAGTGTAGGGTATAGAGTGTAGGGTATAGATTGTAGAGTGTAGGCTATATAGTGTAGGGTATAGAGTGTAGAGTGTAGGGTATAGAGTGTAGGGAATAGAGTGTAGGGTATAGAGTGTAGGGTATAGAGTGTAGAGTGTAGGGTATAGTGTGTAGGGTATAGAGTGCAGGGTGTAGAGTGTAGGGTATAGAGTGTAGGGTATAGAGTGTAGAGTGTAGGGTATAGAGTGTATGCTATAGAGTGTATGGTGTAGAGTGTAGGGTGTAGAGTGTAGTGTATAGAGTGTAGAGTGTAGGGTATAGAGTGTATGGTATAGAGTTTAGGGTATAGAGTGTGGGGTGTAGAGTGTAGGGTATAGAGTGTAGGGTATAGAGTGTAGGGTATAGAGTGTAGGGAATAGAGTGTAAGGTATAGAGTGTAGAGTGTAGGGCATAGAGTGTAGAGTGTAGGGTATAGAGTGTAGGGTATAGAGTGTAGGGTATACAGTGTAGGGTATAGAGTGTAGAGTGTAGGGTATAGAGTGTAGAGTGTAGGGTATAGAGTGTAGAGTGTAGGGCATAGAGTGTAGAGTGTAGGGTATAGAGTGTAGGGTATAGAGTGTAGGGTATAGAATGTAGGGTATAGAGTGTAGAGTGTAGGGTATAGAGTGTAGAGTGTAGGGTATAGAGTGTAGAGTGTATGGTATAGAGTGTAGGCTATAGAGTGTAGGGTATAGAGTGTAGAGTGTATGGTATAGAGTGTAGGGTATAGAGTGTAGGGTATAGAGTGTACGTTATAGAGTGTAGGGTATAGAGTGTAGGGTAGAGAGTGTAGAGTGTAGGGTATAGAGTGTAGGGTATAGAGTGTAGAGTGTAGGGTATAGAGTGTATGCTATAGAGTGTATGGTGTAGAGTGTAGGGTGTAGAGTGTAGTGTATAGAGTGTAGAGTGTAGGGTATAGAGTGTATGGTATAGATTGTAGGGTATAGAGTGTGGGGTGTAGAGTGTAGGGTATAGAGTGTAGGGTATAGAGTGTAGGGAATAGAGTGTAGAGTGTAAGGTATAGAGTGTAGAGTGTAGGGCATAGAGTGTAGAGTGTAGGGTATAGAGTGTAGGGTATAGAGTGTAGGGTATAGAGTGTAGGGTATAGAGTGTAGAGTGTAGGGTATAGAGTGTAGAGTGTAGGGCATAGAGTGTAGAGTGTAGGGTATAGAGTGTAGGGTATAGAGTGTAGGGTATAGAGTGTAGGGTATAGAGTGTAGAGTGTAGGGTATAGAGTGTAGAGTGTAGGGTATAGAGTGTAGGGTATAGAGTGTAGGGTAGAGAGTGTAGGGTAGAGAGTGTAGAGTGTAGGGTATAGAGTGTAGGGTATAGAGTGGAGGGTATAGAGTGTAGAGTGTAGGGATTAGAGTGTAGTGTATAGAGTGTAGGGTGTAGAGTGTAGGGTATAGAGTGTAGAGTGTAGGGTATAGAGTGTATGGTATAGAGTGTAGGGTATAGAGTGTGGGGTGTAGAGTGTAGGGTATAGAGTGTAGGGTATAGAGTGTAGGGTATAGAGTGTAGGGAATAGAGTGTAGAGTGTAAGGTATAGAGTGTAGAGTGTAGGGCATAGAGTGTAGAGTGTAGGGTATAGAGTGTAGGGTATAGAGTGTAGGGTATAGAGTGTAGGGTATAGAGTGTAGAGTGTAGGGTATAGAGTGTAGAGTGTAGGGTATAGAGTGTAGAGTGTAGGGTATAGAGTGTAGGGTATAGAGTGTAGGGTATAGAGTGTAGGGTATAGAGTGTAGAGTGTAGGGTATAGAGTGTAGAGTGTAGGGTATAGAGTGTAGGGTATAGAGTGCAGGGTATAGAGTGTAGGGTAGAGAGTGTAGAGTGTAGGGTATAGAGTGTAGGGTATAGAGTGTAGGGTGTAGAGTGTAGGGTATAGAGTGTAGAGTGTAGGGTATAGAGTGTATGGTATAGAGTGTAGGGTATAGAGTGTAGGGTGTAGAGTGTAGGGTATAGAGTGTAGGGTATAGAGTGTAGGGTATAGAGTGTAGGGTATAGAGTGTAGAGTGTAGGGTATAGTGTGTAGGGTATAGAGTGCAGGGTGTAGAGTGTAGGGTATAGAGTGTAGGGAATAGAGTGTAGAGTGTAAGGTATAGAGTGTAGAGTGTAGGGCATAGAGTGTAGAGTGTAGGGTATAGAGTGTAGGGTATAGAGTGTAGGGTATAGAATGTAGGGTATAGAGTGTAGAGTGTAGGGTATAGAGTGTAGAGTGTAGGGTATAGAGTGTAGAGTGTATGGTATAGAGTGTAGGCTATAGAGTGTAGGGTATAGAGTGTAGAGTGTATGGTATAGAGTGTAGGGTATAGAGTGTAGGGTATAGAGTGTACGTTATAGAGTGTAGGGTATAGAGTGTAGGGTAGAGAGTGTAGAGTGTAGTGTATAGAGTGTAGGGTATAGAGTGTAGGGTATAGAGTGTAGAGTGTAGGGTATAGAGTGTATGCTATAGAGTGTATGGTGTAGAGTGTAGGGTGTAGAGTGTAGTGTATAGAGTGTAGAGTGTAGGGTATAGAGTGTATGGTATAGATTGTAGGGTATAGAGTGTGGGGTGTAGAGTGTAGGGTATAGAGTGTAGGGTATAGAGTGTAGGGAATAGAGTGTAGAGTGTAAGGTATAGAGTGTAGAGTGTAGGGCATAGAGTGTAGAGTGTAGGGTATAGAGTGTAGGGTATAGAGTGTAGGGTATAGAGTGTAGGGTATAGAGTGTAGGGTATAGAGTGTAGAGTGTAGGGTATAGAGTGTAGAGTGTAGGGCATAGAGTGTAGAGTGTAGGGTATAGAGTGTAGGGTATAGAGTGTAGGGTATAGAGTGTAGGGTATAGAGTGTAGAGTGTAGGGTATAGAGTGTAGTGTATAGAGTGTAGGGTGTAGAGTGTAGGGTATAGAGTGTAGAGTGTAGGGTATAGAGTGTATGGTATAGAGTGTAGGGTATAGAGTGTGGGGTGTAGAGTGTAGGGTATAGAGTGTAGGGTATAGAGTGTAGGGTATAGAGTGTAGGGAATAGAGTGTAGAGTGTAAGGTATAGAGTGTAGAGTGTAGGGCATAGAGTGTAGAGTGTAGGGTATAGAGTGTAGAGTGTAGGGTATAGAGTGTATGGTATAGAGTGTAGGGTATAGAGTGTAGGGTGTAGAGTGTAGGGTATAGAGTGTAGGGTATAGAGTGTAGGGTATAGAGTGTAGGGTATAGAGTGTAGGGAATAGAGTGTAGAGTGTAAGGTATAGAGTGTAGAGTGTAGGGCATAGAGTGTAGAGTGTAGGGTATAGAGTGTAGGGTATAGAGTGTAGGGTATAGAGTGTAGGGTATAGAGTGTAGAGTGTAGGGTATAGAGTGTATGGTATAGAGTTTAGGGTATAGAGTGTGGGGTGTAGAGTGTAGGGTATAGAGTGTAGGGTATAGAGTGTAGGGTATAGAGTGTAGGGAATAGAGTGTAGAGTGTAAGGTATAGAGTGTAGAGTGTAGGGCATAGAGTGTAGAGTGTAGGGTATAGAGTGTAGGGTATAGAGTGTAGGGTATAGAGTGTAGGGTATAGAGTGTAGAGTGTAGGGTATAGAGTGTAGAGTGTAGGGTATAGAGTGTAGTGTGTAGGGCATAGAGTGTAGAGTGTAGGGTATAGAGTGTAGGGTATAGAGTGTAGGGTATAGAGTGTAGAGTGTAGGGATTAGAGTGTAGTGTATAGAGTGTAGGGTGTAGAGTGTAGGGTATAGAGTGTAGAGTGTAGGGTATAGAGTGTATGGTTTAGAGTGTAGGGTATAGAGTGTGGGGTGTAGAGTGTAGGGTATAGAGTGTAGGGTATAGAGTGTAGGGTATAGAGTGTAGGGAATAGAGTGTAGAGTGTAAGGTATAGAGTGTAGAGTGTAGGGCATAGAGTGTAGAGTGTAGGGTATAGAGTGTAGGGTATAGAGTGTAGGGTATAGAGTGTAGGGTATAGAGTGTAGAGTGTAGGGTATAGAGTGTAGAGTGTAGGGTATAGAGTGTAGAGTGTAGGGCATAGAGTGTAGAGTGTAGGGTATAGAGTGTAGGGTATAGAGTGTAGGGTATAGAGTGTAGAGTGTAGGGTATAGAGTGTAGAGTGTAGGGTATAGAGTGTAGGGTATAGAGTGTAGGGTAGAGAGTGTAGGGTAGAGAGTGTAGAGTGTAGGGTATAGAGTGTAGGGTAAAGAGTGTAGGGTATAGAGTGTAGAGTGTAGGGATTAGAGTGTAGTGTATAGAGTGTAGGGTGTAGAGTGTAGGGTATAGAGTGTAGAGTGTAGGGTATAGAGTGTATGGTATAGAGTGTAGGGTATAGAGTGTGGGGTGTAGAGTGTAGGGTATAGAGTGTAGGGTATAGAGTGTAGGGTATAGAGTGTAGGGAATAGAGTGTAGAGTGTAAGGTATAGAGTGTAGAGTGTAGGGCATAGAGTGTAGAGTGTAGGGTATAGAGTGTAGGGTATAGAGTGTAGGGTATAGAGTGTAGTTTATAGAGTGTAGAGTGTAGGGTATAGAGTGTAGAGTGTAGGGTATAGAGTGTAGAGTGTAGGGCATAGAGTGTAGAGTGTAGGGTATAGAGTGTAGGGTATAGAGTGTAGGGTATAGAGTGTAGGGTATAGAGTGTAGAGTGTAGGGTATAGAGTGTAGAGTGTAGGGTATAGAGTGTAGGGTATAGAGTGTAGGGTAGAGAGTGTAGGGTAGAGAGTGTAGAGTGTAGGGTATAGAGTGTAGGGTATAGAGTGTAGGGTATAGAGTGTAGAGTGTAGGGATTAGAGTGTAGTGTATAGAGTGTAGGGTGTAGAGTGTAGGGTATAGAGTGTAGAGTGTAGGGTATAGAGTGTATGGTATAGAGTGTAGGGTATAGAGTGTGGGGTGTAGAGTGTAGGGTATAGAGTGTAGGGTATAGAGTGTAGGGTATAGAGTGTAGGGAATAGAGTGTAGAGTGTAAGGTATAGAGTGTAGAGTGTAGGGCATAGAGTGTAGAGTGTAGGGTATAGAGTGTAGGGTATAGAGTGTAGGGTATAGAGTGTAGGGTATAGAGTGTAGATTGTAGGGTATAGAGTGTAGAGTGTAGGGTATAGAGTGTAGAGTGTAGGGTATAGAGTGTAGGGTATAGAGTGTAGGGTATAGAGTGTAGGGTATAGAGTGTAGAGTGTAGGGTATAGAGTGTAGAGTGTAGGGTATAGAGTGTAGGGTATAGAGTGCAAGGTATAGAGTGTAGGGTAGAGAGTGTAGAGTGTAGGGTATAGAGTGTAGGGTATAGAGTGTAGGGTGTAGAGTGTAGGGTATAGAGTGTAGAGTGTAGGGTATAGAGTGTATGGTATAGAGTGTAGGGTATAGAGTGTAGGGTGTAGAGTGTAGGGTATAGAGTGTAGGGTATAGAGTGTAGGGTATAGAGTGTAGGGAATAGAGTGTAGAGTGTAAGGTATAGAGTGTAGAGTGTAGGGTATAGAGTGTAGAGTATAGAGAGTAGAGTGTAGGGATTAGAGTGTAGGGTATAGAGTGTAGGGTGTAGAGTGTAGGGTATAGAGTGTAGAGTGTAGGGTATAGAGTGTATGGTATAGAGTGTAGGGTATAGAGTGTAGGGTGTAGAGTGTAGGGTATAGAGTGTAGGGTATAGAGTGTAGGGAATAGAGTGTAGAGTGTAAGGTATAGAGTGTAGAGTGTAGGGTATAGAGTGTAGGGTATAGACTGTAGGGTATAGAGTGTAGGGTATAGAGTGTAGGGTATAGATTGTAGAGTGTATGCTATAGAGTGTAGGGTGTAGAGTGTAGAGTGTAGGGTATAGAGTGTAGGGCATAGAGTGTAGGGTATAGAGTTGTAGGGTATAGAGTGTAGAGTGTAGGGTATAGTGTGTAGGGTATAGAGTGCAGGGTGTAGAGTGTAGGGTATAGAGTGTAGGGTATAGAGTGTAGAGTGTAGGGTATAGAGTGTATGCTATAGAGTGTATGGTGTAGAGTGTATGGTATAGAGTGTAGGGTATAGAGTGTAAAGTGTATGGTATAGAGTGTAGGGTATAGAATGTAGGGTATAGAGTGTATGTTATAGAGTGTAGGGTATAGAGTGTAGGGTAGAGAGTGTAGAGTGTAGGGTATAGAGTGTAGGGTATAGAGTGTAGGGTATAGAGTGTAGAGTGTTGGGATTAGAGTGTAGGGTATAGAGTGTAGGATGTAGAGTGTAGGGTATAGAGTGTAGAGTGTAGGGTATAGAGTGTATGGTATAGAGTGTAGGGTATAGAGTGTAGGGTGTAGAGTGTAGGGTATAGCGTGTAGGGTATAGAGTGTAGGGTATAGAGTGTAGTGTATAGAGTGTAGGGTGTAGAGTGTAGGGTATAGAGTGTAGGGTATAGAGTGTAGGGTATAGAGTGTATGGTATAGAGTGTAGAGTGTAGGGTATAGAGTGTATGGTATAGAGTGTAGGGTGTAGAGTGTAGGGTATAGAGTGTAGGGTATAGAGCGTAGGGTATAGAGTGTAGGGTATAGAATGTAGGGAATAGAGTGTAGAGTGTAAGGTATAGAGTGTAGAGTGTAGGGTATAGAGTGTATGGTATAGAGTGTAGGGTATAGAGTGTAGGGTGTAGAGTGTAGGGTATAGAGTGTAGGGTATAGAGTGTATGGTATAGAGTGTAGGGTGTAGAGTGTAGGGTATAGAGTGTAGGGTATAGAGCGTAGGGTATAGAGTGTAGGGTATAGAATGTAGGGAATAGAGTGTAGAGTGTAAGGTATAGAGTGTAGAGTGTAGGGTATAGAGTGTATGGTATAGAGTGTAGGGTATAGAGTGTAGGGTGTAGAGTGTAGGGTATAGAGTGTAGGGTATAGAGTGTAGGGTATAGAGTGTAGGGAATACAGTGTAGAGTGTAAGGTATAGAGTGTAGAGTGTAGGGTTTAGAGTGTAGGGTATAGAGTGTAGGGTATAGAGTGTAGGGTGTAGAGTGTAGGGTATAGAGTGTAGGGTATAGAGTGTAGGGTATAGAGTGTAGGGTATAGAGTGTAGGGAATAGAGTGTAGAGTGTAAGGTATAGAGTGTAGAGTGTAGGGTATAGAGTGTAGGGTATAGACTGTAGGGTATAGAGTGTAGGGTATAGAGTGTAGGGTGTAGAGTGTAGGGTATAGAGTGTAGGGTATAGAGTGTATGGTATAGAGTGTAGGGTGTAGAGTGTAGGGTATAGAGTGTAGGGTATAGAGCGTAGGGTATAGAGTGTAGGGTATAGAATGTGGGGAATAGAGTGTAGAGTGTAAGGTATAGAGTGTAGAGTGTAGGGTATGGAGTGTATGGTATAGAGTGTAGGGTATAGAGTGTAGGGTGTAGAGTGTAGGGTATAGAGTGTAGGGTATAGAGTGTAGGGTATAGAGTGTAGGGAATAGAGTGTAGAGTGTAAGGTATAGAGTGTAGAGTGTAGGGTATAGAGTGTAGGGTATAGAGTGTAGGGTATAGAGTGTAGGGTGTAGAGTGTAGGGTATAGAGTGTAGGGTATAGAGTGTAGGGTATAGAGTGTAGGGTATAGAGTGTAGGGAATAGAGTGTAGAGTGTAAGGTATAGAGTGTAGAGTGTAGGGTATAGAGTGTAGGGTATAGACTGTAGGGTATAGAGTGTAGGGTATAGAGTGTAGGGTATAAAGTGTAGAGTGTAGGGTATAGAGTGTATGGTATAGAGTGTAGGGTATAGAGTGTAGGGTGTAGAGTGTAGGGTATAGAGTGTAGGGTATAGAGTGTAGGGTATAGAGTGTAGGGTATAGAGTGTAGGGAATAGAGTGTAGAGTGTAAGGTATAGAGTGTAGAGTGTAGGGTATAGAGTGTAGGGTATAGACTGTAGGGTATAGAGTGTAGGTTATAGAGTGTAGGGTATAGATTGTAGAGTGTAGGCTATAGAGTGTAGGGTATAGAGTGTAGAGTGTAGGGTATAGAGTGTAGGGTATAGAGTGTAGGGTATAGAGTGTAGGGTATAGAGTGTAGGGTATAGAGTTTAGGGTATAGAGTGTAGAGTGTAGGGTATAGAGTGTAGGGTATAGAGTGTAGGGTATAGAGTGTAGAGTGTAGGGTATAGAGTGTAGGGTATAGAGTATATGGCATAGAGTGTAGGGTATAGAGTGTAGGGTATAGAGTGTAGAGTGTAGGGTATAGAATGTAGGGTATAGAGTGTAGGGTATAGAGTGTAGAGTGTAGGGTATAGAGTGTAGGGTATAGAGTGTAGGGTATAGAGTGTAGGGTATAGAGTGTAAAGTGTAGGGTATAGTGTGTAGGGTATAGAGTGCAGGGTGTAGAGTGTAGGGTATAGAGTGTAGGGTATAGAGTGTAGGGTATAGAGTGTAGGGTATAGAGTGTAGAGTGTAGGGTATATAGTGTAGAGTGTAGGGTATAGAGTGTAGAGTATAGGGCATAGAGTGTAGAGTGTAGGGTATAGAGTGTAGGGTATAGAGTGTAGAGTGTAGTTTATAGAGTGTAGGGTATAGAGTGTAGGGTATAGAGTGTAGAGTGTAGGGTATAGAGTGTAGGGTATAGAGTATAGGGCATAGAGTGTAGGGTATAGAGTATAGGTCATAGAGTGTAGGGTATAGAGTGTAGGGTATAGAGTGTAGAGTGTAGGGTATAGAATGTAGGGTATAGAGTGTAGGGTATAGAGTGTAGAGTGTAGGGTATAGAGTGTAGGGTATAGAGTGTAGGGTATAGAGTGTAGAGTGTAGGGTATAGAGTGTAGAGTGTAGGGTATAGAGTGTAGGGTATAGAGTGTAGGGTAGAGAGTGTAGGGTAGAGAGTGTAGAGTCTAGGGTATAGAGTGTAGGGTATAGAGTGTAGGGTATAGAGTGTAGAGTGTAGGGATTAGAGTGTAGGGCATAGAGTGTAGGGTGTAGAGTGTAGGGTATAGAGTGTAGAGTGTAGGGTATAGAGTGTATGGTATAGAGTGTAGGGTATAGAGTGTAGGGTGTAGAGTGTAGGGTATAGAGTGTATGGTATAGAGTGTAGGGTATAGAGTGTAGGGCATAGAGTGTAGGGAATAGAGTGTAAGGTATAGAGTGTAGAGTGTAGGGCATAGAGTGTAGGGTATAGAGTGTAGGGTATAGAGTGTAGGGTATAGAGTGTAGAGTGTAGGGTATAGAGTGTAGAGTGTAGGGTATAGAGTGTAGAGTGTAGGGCATAGAGTGTAGAGTGTAGGGTATAGAGTGTAGGGTATAGAGTGTAGGGTATAGAGTGTAGGGTATAGAGTGTAGAGTGTAGGGTATAGAGTGTAGAGTGTAGGGTATAGAGTGTAGGGTATAGAGTGTAGGGTATAGAGTGTAGGGTAGAGAGTGTAGAGTGTAGGGTATAGAGTGTAGGGTATAGAGTGTAGGGTATAGAGTGTAGAGTGTAGGGATTAGAGTGTAGGGTATAGAGTGTAGGGTGTAGAGTGTAGGGTATAGAGTGTAGAGTGTAGGGTATAGAGTGTAGGGTATAGAGTGTAGGGTATAGAGTGTAGGGTATAGAGTGTAGGGTATAGACTGTAGGGAATAGAGTGTAGAGTGTAAGGTATAGAGTGTAGAGTGTAGGGTATAGAGTATAGAGTGTAGGGATTAGAGTGTAGGGTATAGAGTGTAGGGTGTAGAGTGTAGGGTATAGAGTGTAGAGTGTAGGGTATAGAGTGTATGGTATAAAGTGTACGGTATAGAGTGTAGGGTGTAGAGTGTAGGGTATAGAGTGTAGGGTATAGAGTGTAGGGAATAGAGTGTAGAGTGTAAGGTATAGAGTGTAGAGTGTAGGGTATAGAGTGTAGAGTGTAGGGTATAGAGTGTAGGGTATAGAGTGTAGGATAGATAGTGTAGAGTGTAGGGTATAGAGTGTAGGGTATAGAGTGTAGAGTGTAGGGTATAGAGTGTATGGTATAGAGTGTAGGGTATAGAGTGTAGGGTGTAGAGTGTAGGGTATAGAGTGTAGGGTTTAGAGTGTATGGTATAGAGTGTAGGGTATAGAGTGTAGGGTGTAGAGTGTAGGGTATAGAGTGTAGGGTATAGAGTGTAGGGTATAGAGTGTAGAGTGTAGGGTATAGAGTGTAGGGTACAGAGTGTAGGGTATAGAGTGTAGGGTATAGAGTGTAGGGTATAGAGTGTAGAGTGTAGGGTATAGAGTGTATAGTGTAGGGTATAGAGTGTAGGGTATAGATTGTAGGGTATAGAGTGTAGGGTAGAGAGTGTAGAGTGTAGGGTATAGAGTGTAGAGTGTAGGGTATAGAGTGTATGGTATAGAGTGTAGGGTATAGAGTGTAGGGTGTAGAGTGTAGGGTATAGAGTATAGGGTATAGAGTGTATGGTATAGAGTGTAGGGTGTAGAGTGTAGGGTATAGAGTGTAGGGTATAGAGTGTAGGGTATAGAGTGTAGGGTATAGAATGTAGGGAATAGAGTGTAGAGTGTAAGGTATAGAGTGTAGAGTGTAGGGTATAGAGTGTATGGTATAGAGTGTAGGGTATAGAGTGTAGTGTGTAGAGTGTAGGGTATAGAGTGTAGGGTATAGAGTGTAGGGTATAGAGTGTAGGGCATAGAGTGTAGGGAATAGAGTGTAGAGTGTAAGGTATAGAGTGTAGAGTGTAGGGTATAGAGTGTAGGGTATAGAGTGTAGGGTATAGAGTGTAGGGTGTAGAGTATAGGGTATAGAGTGTAGGGTATAGAGTGTAGGGAATAGAGTCTAGAGTGTAAGGTATAGAGTGTAGAGTGTAGGGTATAGAGTGTAGGTTATAGACTGTAGGGTATAGAGTGTAGGGTATAGAGTGTAGGGTATAAAGTGTAGAGTGTAGGGTATAGAGTGTATGGTATAGAGTGTAGGGTATAGAGTGTAGGGTGTAGAGTGTAGGGTATAGAGTGTAGGGTATAGAGTGTAGGGTATAGAGTGTAGGGTATAGAGTGTAGGGAATAGAGTGTAGAGTGTAAGGTATAGAGTGTAGAGTGTAGGGTATAGAGTGTAGGGTATAGACTGTAGGGTATAGAGTGTAGGGTATAGAGTGTAGGGTATAGATTGTAGAGTGTAGGCTATAGAGTGTAGGGTATAGAGTGTAGAGTGTAGGGTATAGAGTGTAGGGTATAGAGTGTAGGGTATAGAGTGTAGGGTATAGAGTGTAGGGTATAGAGTGTAAAGTGTAGGGTATAGTGTGTAGGGTATAGAGTGCAGGGTGTAGAGTGTAGGGTATAGAGTGTAGGGTATAGAGTGTAGGGCAAAGAGTGTAGGGTATAGAGTGTAGGGTATAGAGTGTTGGATATAGAGTGTAGAGTGTAGGGTATTGAGTGTAGAGTGTAGGGATTAGAGTGTAGGGTATAGAGTGCAGGGTGTAGAGTGTAGGGTATAGAGTGTAGAGTGTAGGGTATAGAGTGTATGGTATAGAGTGTAGGGTATAGAGTGTAGGGTGTAGAGTGTAGGGTATAGAGTGAAGGGCATAGAGTGTAGGGTATAGAGTGTAGGGTATAGAGTGTAGAGTGTAGGGTATAGAGTGTATGGTATAGAGTGTAGGGTGTAGAGTGTAGGGTATAGAGTGTAGGATAGAGAGTGTAGAGTGTAGGGTATAGAGTGTAGGGTATAGAGTGTAGAGTGTAGGGTAAAGAGTGTATGGTATAGAGTGTAGGGTATAGAGTGTAGGGTGTAGAGTGTAGGGTATAGAGTGTAGGGTATAGAGTGTAGGGTATAGAGTGTATGGTATAGAGTGTAGGGTATAGAGTGTAGGGTGTAGAGTGTAGGGTATAGAGTGTAGGGTATAGAGTGTAGGGTATAGAGTGTAGAGTGTAGGGTATAGAGTGTAGGGTACAGAGTGTAGGGTATAGAGTGTAGGGTATAGAGTGTAGGGTATAGAGTGTAGAGTGTAGGGTATAGAGTGTATAGTGTAGGGTATAGAGTGTAGGGTATAGATTGTAGGGTATAGAGTGTAGGGTAGAGAGTGTAGAGTGTAGAGTATAGAGTGTAGGGTATAGAGTGTAGAGTGTAGGGTATAGAGTGTATGGTATAGAGTGTAGGGTATAGAGTGTAGGGTGTAGAGTGTAGGGTATAGAGTGTAGGGTATAGAGTGTATGGTATAGAGTGTAGGGTGTAGAGTGTAGGGTATAGAGTGTAGGGTATAGAGTGTAGGGTATAGAGTGTAGGGTATAGAATGTAGGGAATAGAGTGTAGAGTGTAAGGTATAGAGTGTAGAGTGTAGGGTATAGAGTGTATGGTATAGAGTGTAGGGTATAGAGTGTAGTGTGTAGAGTGTAGGGTATAGAGTGTAGGGTATAGAGTGTAGGGTATAGAGTGTAGGGTATAGAGTGTAGGGAATAGAGTGTAGAGTGTAAGGTATAGAGTGTAGAGTGTAGGGTATACAGTGTAGGGTATAGAGTGTAGGGTATAGAGTGTAGGGTGTAGAGTGTAGGGTATAGAGTGTAGGGTATAGAGTGTAGGGTATAGAGTGTAGGGTATAGAGTGTAGGGAATAGAGTCTAGAGTGTAAGGTATAGAGTGTAGAGTGTAGGGTATAGAGTGTAGGGTATAGACTGTAGGGTATAGAGTGTAGGGTATAGAGTGTAGGGTATAAAGTGTAGAGTGTAGGGTATAGAGTGTATGGTATAGAGTGTAGGGTATAGAGTGTAGGGTGTAGAGTGTAGGGTATAGAGTGTAGGGTATAGAGTGTAGGGTATAGAATGTAGGGTATAGAGTGTAGGGAATAGAGTGTAGAGTGTAAGGTATAGAGTGTAGAGTGTAGGGTATAGAGTGTAGGGTATAGACTGTAGGGTATAGAGTGTAGGGTATAGAGTGTAGGGTATAGATTGTAGAGTGTAGGCTATAGAGTGTAGGGTATAGAGTGTAGAGTGTAGGGTATAGAGTGTAGGGTATAGAGTGTAGGGTATAGAGTGTAGGGTATAGAGTGTAGGGTATAGAGTGTAAAGTGTAGGGTATAGTGTGTAGGGTATAGAGTGCAGGGTGTAGAGTGTAGGGTATAGAGTGTAGGGTATAGAGTGTAGGGCAAAGAGTGTAGGGTATAGAGTGTAGGGTATAGAGTGTTGGATATAGAGTGTAGAGTGTAGGGTATAGAGTGTAGAGTGTAGGGAATAGAGTGTAGGGTATAGAGTGTAGGGTATAGACTGTAGGGTATAGAGTGTAGGGTATAGAGTGTAGGGTATAGATTGTAGAGTGTAGGCTATAGAGTTTAGGGTATAGAGTGTAGAGTGTAGGGTATAGAGTGTAGGGTATAGAGTGTAGGGTATAGAGTGTAGGGTATAGAGGGTAGAGTGTAGGGTATAGTGTGTAGGGTATAGAGTGCAGGGTGTAGAGTGTAGGGTATAGAATGTAGGGTATAGAGTGTAGGGTATAGAGTGTAGGGTATAGAGTGTAGAGTGTAAGGTATAGAGTGTAGAGTGTAGGGTATAGAGTGTAGGGTATAGAGTGTAGGGTATAGAGTGTAGGGTATAGAGTGTAGAGTGTAAGGTATAGAGTGTAGAGTGTAGGGTATAGAGTGTAGGGTATAGACTGTAGGGTATAGAGTGTAGGGTATAGAGTGTAGGGTATAGATTGTAGAGTGTAGGCTATAGAGTGTAGGGTATAGAGTGTAGAGTGTAGGGTATAGAGTGTAGGGTATAGAGTGTAGGGTATAGAGTGTAGGGTATAGAGGGTAGAGTGTAGGGTATAGTGTGTAGGGTATAGAGTGCAGGGTGTAGAGTGTAGGGAATAGAGTGTAGAGTGTAAGGTTTAGAGTGTAGAGTGTAGGCTATAGAGTGTAGGGTATAGAGTGTAGGGTATAGAGTGTAGGGTGTAGAGTGTAGGGTATAGAGTGTAGGGTATAGAGTGTAGGGAATAGAGTGTAGAGTGTAAGGTATAGAGTGTAGAGTGTAGGGTATAGAGTGTAGGGTATAGACTGTAGGGTATAGAGTGTAGGGTATAGAGTGTAGGGTATAGATTGTAGAGTGTAGGCTATAGAGTGTAGGGTATAGAGTGTAGAGTGTAGGGTATAGAGTGTAGGGTATAGAGTGTAGGGTATAGAGTGTAGGGTATAGAGGGTAGAGTGTAGGGTATAGTGTGTAGGTTATAGAGTGCAGGGTGTAGAGTGTAGGGAATAGAGTGTAGAGTGTAAGGTATAGAGTGTAGAGTGTAGGGTATAGAGTGTAGGGTATAGACTGTAGGGTATAGAGTGTAGGGTATAGAGTGTAGGGTATAGATTGTAGAGTGTAGGCTATAGAGTGTAGGGTATAGAGTGTAGAGTGTAGGGTATAGAGTGTAGGGTATAGAGTGTAGGGTATAGATTGTAGAGTGTAGGCTATAGAGTGTAGGGTATAGAGTGTAGAGTGTAGGGTATAGAGTGTATGGTATAGAGTGTAGGGTATAGAGTGTAGGGTATAGAGTGTAGGGTATAGAGTGTAGGGTATAGTGTGTAGGTTATAGAGTGCAGGGTGTAGAGTGTAGGGAATAGAGTGTAGAGTGTAAGGTATAGAGTGTAGAGTGTAGGGTATAGAGTGTAGGGTATAGACTGTAGGGTATAGAGTGTAGGGTATAGAGTGTAGGGTATAGATTGTAGAGTGTAGGCTATAGAGTGTAGGGTATAGAGTGTAGACTGTAGGGTATAGAGTGTAGGGTATAGAGTGTAGGGTATAGATTGTAGAGTGTAGGCTATAGAGTGTAGGGTATAGAGTGTAGAGTGTAGGGTATAGAGTGTAGGGTATAGAGTGTAGGGTATAGAGGGTAGAGTGTAGGGTATAGTGTGTAGGTTATAGAGTGCAGGGTGTAGAGTGTAGGGAATAGAGTGTAGAGTGTAAGGTATGGAGTGTAGAGTGTAGGGTATAGAGTGTAGGGTATAGACTGTAGGGTATAGAGTGTAGGGTATAGAGTGTAGGGTATAGAGTGTAGAGTGTAGGGTATAGAGTGTATGGTATAGAGTGTAGGGTATAGAGTGTAGGGTGTAGAGTGTAGGGTATAGAGTGTAGGGTATAGAGTGTAGGGTATATAGTGTAGGGTATAGAGTGTAGGGAATAGAGTGTAGAGTGTAAGGTATAGAGTGTAGAGTGTAGGGTATAGAGTGTAGGGTATAGACTGTAGGGTATAGAGTGTAGGGTATAGAGTGTAGGGTATAGATTGTAGAGTGTAGGCAATAGAGTGTAGGGTATAGAGTGTAGAGTGTAGGGTATAGAGTGTAGGGTATAGAGTGTAGGGTATAGAGTGTAGGGTATAGAGGGTAGAGTGTAGGGTATAGTGTGTAGGGTATAGAGTGCAGGGTGTAGAGTGTAGGGTATAGAGTGTAGGGTATAGAGTGTAGGGTATAGAGTGTAGAGTGTAAGGTATAGAGTGTAGAGTGTAGGGTATAGAGTGTAGGGTATAGAGTGTAGGGTATAGAGTGTAGTGAATAGAGTGTAGAGTGTAAGGTATAGAGTGTAGAGTGTAGGGTATAGAGTGTAGGGTATAGACTGTAGGGTATAGAGTGTAGGGTATAGAGTGTAGGGTATAGATTGTAGAGTGTAGGCTATAGAGTGTAGGGTATAGAGTGTAGAGTGTAGGGTATAGAGTGTAGGGTATAGAGTGTAGGGTATAGAGTGTAGGGTATTTATTATGATGGAATATAGGCTGAACTGGATGGACAAATGTCTTTTTTCGGCCTTACTAACTATGTTACTATGTTACTATGTTACTATGTATAGAGGGTAGAGTGTAGGGTATAGTGTGTAGGGTATAGAGTGCAGGGTGTAGAGTGTAGGGAATAGAGTGTAGAGTGTAAGGTATAGAGTGTAGAGTGTAGGGTATAGAGTGTAGGGTATAGAGTGTAGGGTGTAGAGTGTAGGGTATAGAGTGTAGGGTATAGAGTGTAGGGTATAGAGTGTAGGGAATAGAGTGTAAGGTATAGAGTGTAGAGTGTAGGGTATAGAGTGTAGGGTATAGACTCTAGGGTATAGAGTGTAGGGTATAGAGTGTAGGGTATAGAGTGTAGAGTGTAGGGTATAGAGTGTATGGTATAGAGTGTAGGGTACAGAGTGTAGGGTGTAGAGTGTAGGGTATAGAGTGTAGGGTATAGAGTGTAGGGTATAGAGTGTAGGGTATAGAGTGTAGGGAATAGAGTGTAGAGTGTAAGGTATAGAGTGTAGAGTGTAGGGTATAGAGTGTAGGGTATAGACTGTAGGGTATAGAGTGTAGGGTATAGAGTGTAGGGTATAGATTGTAGAGTGTAGGCTATAGAGTGTAGGGTATAGAGTGTAGAGTGTAGGGTATAGAGTGTAGGGTATAGAGTGTAGGGTATAGAGTGTAGGGTATAGAGGGTAGAGTGTAGGGTATAGTGTGTAGGGTATAGAGTGCAGGGTGTAGAGTGTAGGGTATAGAGTGTAGGGCAAAGAGTGTAGGGTATAGAGTGTAGGGTATAGAGTGTTGGATATAGAGTGTAGAGTGTAGGGTATAGAGTGTAGAGTGTAGGGATTATAGTGTATTGTATAGAGTGTAGGGTGTAGAGTGTAGGGTATAGAGTGTAGAGTGTAGGGTATAGAGTGTATGGTATAGAGTGTAGGGCATAGAGTGTAGGGTGTAGAGTGTAGGGTATGAAGTGTAGGGCATAGAGGGTAGGGTATAGAGTGTAGGGTATAGAGTGTAGAGTGTAGGGTATAGAGTGTATGGTATAGAGTGTAGGGTATAGAGTGTAGGGTATAGAGTGTAGGGTATAGAGTGTAGGGCAAAGAGTGTAGGGAATAGAGTGTAGGGTATAGAGTGTAGAGTGTAGGGTATAGAGTGTAGGGTATAGAGTGTAGGGTATATAGTGTAGAGTGTAGGGTATAGAGTGTAGGGTATAGAGTGTAGGGTATAGAGTGTAGGGAATAGAGTGTAGAGTGTAATGTATAGAGTGTAGAGTGTAGGGTATAGAGTGTAGGGTATAGAGTGTAGAGTGTAGGGTATAGAGTGTATGGTATAGAGTGTAGGGTATAGAGTGTAGGGTGTAGAGTGTAGGGTATAGAGTGTAGGGTGTAGAGTGTAGGGTATAGAGTGTAGAGTGTAGGGTATATAGTGTATGGTATAGAGTGTAGGGTATAGAGTGTAGGGTATAGAGTGTAGGGTATAGAGTGTAGGGTATAGAGTGTAGGGTATAGAGTGTAGGGTATAGAGTGTAGGGAATAGAGTGTAGAGTGTAAGGTATAGAGTGTAGAGTGTTGGGTATAGAGTGTAGGGTATAGAGTGTAGGGTATAGAGTGTAGGGTATAGATTGTAGAGTGTAGGCTATAGAGTGTAGCATATAGAGTGTAGAGTGTAGGGTATAGAGTGTAGGGTATAGAGTGTAGGGTATAGAGTGTAGGGTATAGAGTGTAGAGTGTAGGGTATAGTGTGTAGGGTATAGAGTGCAGGGTGTAGAGTGTAGGGTATAGAGTGTAGGGTATAGAGTGTAGGGTATAGAGTGTAGAGTGTAGGGTATAGAGTGTATGCTATAGAGTGTATGGTGTAGAATGTATGGTATAGAGTGTAGGGTATAGAGTGTAGACTGTATGGTATAGAGTGTAGGGTATAGAGTGTAGGGTATAGAGTGTATGTTATAGAGTGTAGGGTATAGAGTGTAGAGTGTAGGGTATAGAGTTTAGATTGTAGGGTATAGAGTGTAGGGTATAGAGTGTAAGGTATAGAGTGTAGGGTGTAGAGTGTAGGGTATAGAGTGTAGGGCATAGAGTGTAGGGTATAGAGTGTATGGTATAGTGTGTAGGGTATAGAGTGTATGGTATAGAGTGTAGAGTGTAGGGTATAGAATGTAGGGTATAGAGTGTAGGGTATAGAGTGTAGGGTATAGAGTGTAGGGCATAGAGTGTAGGGTGTAAGTTATAGAGTGTAGAGTGTAGGGTATAGAGTTTAGGGTATAGAATGTAGGGTATAGAGTGTAGAGTGTAGGGTATAGAGTGTAGGGTGATATAGAAGGGTTAATAGTTTGCCTTTAAGTGCCTTTTGCCTTTAATTGCTACAATTGCTAGAATCTGTTGATGCAGTAGTCTTAATGTCTCCAATTCAAGGAGACCATACTTCTTATCATGTATGTTCCCAATATTCAGTCACAACATGCTCTGGGTACGTTAGAGAATAAAGGTCAGTATGACCCTGGGTGATGGAGGGGGCTACATGAATTACATTAGAGTTACAGTTGTTGGAAATGGTATATAATATTGCCTCTTGCTCTATTACTTCAGATAAAAGTGACTTGCTCACAGGATATGTGTGAGGTGTCTTTTTGTCTCCAAGCGCGCTTGTAAAATGACGGGCGTAACTCCACAATTTGGTCTCACTGGTGATCTGTAAGCTGACATTTGGGTCAGAATGAAAAACAGCTACGACAAGGGTATAGAGTGTAGGGTATAGAGTGTAGGGCATAAAGTGTAGGGTATAGAGTGTAGGGTATAGAGTGTAGAGTGTAGGGTATAGAGTGTAGGGTATAGAGTGTAGAGTGCAGGGAATAGAGTGTAGGGTATAGAGTGTAGAGTGTAGGGTATAGAGTGTAGGGTATAGAGTGTAGGGTACAGAGTGTAGGGTATAGAGTGTAGGGTATAGAGTGTAGAGTGTAGGGTATAGAGTGTAGAGTGTAGGGTATAGAGTGTAGGGTATAGAGTGTTGGATATAGAGTGTAGAGTGTAGGGTATAGAGTGTAGAGTGTAGGGAATAGAGTGTAGGGTATAGAGTGTAGGGTATAGACTGTAGGGTATAGAGTGTAGGGTATAGAGTGTAGGGTATAGATTGTAGAGTGTAGGCTATAGAGTTTAGGGTATAGAGTGTAGAGTGTAGGGTATAGAGTGTAGGGTATAGAGTGTAGGGTATAGAGTGTAGGGTATAGAGGGTAGAGTGTAGGGTATAGTGTGTAGGGTATAGAGTGCAGGGTGTAGAGTGTAGGGTATAGAATGTAGGGTATAGAGTGTAGGGTATAGAGTGTAGGGTATAGAGTGTAGAGTGTAAGGTATAGAGTGTAGAGTGTAGGGTATAGAGTGTAGGGTATAGAGTGTAGGGTATAGAGTGTAGGGTATAGAGTGTAGGGTATAGAGTGTAGAGTGTAAGGTATAGAGTGTAGAGTGTAGGGTATAGAGTGTAGGGTATAGACTGTAGGGTATAGAGTGTAGGGTATAGAGTGTAGGGTATAGATTGTAGAGTGTAGGCTATAGAGTGTAGGGTATAGAGTGTAGAGTGTAGGGTATAGAGTGTAGGGTATAGAGTGTAGGGTATAGAGTGTAGGGTATAGAGGGTAGAGTGTAGGGTATAGTGTGTAGGGTATAGAGTGCAGGGTGTAGAGTGTAGGGAATAGAGTGTAGAGTGTAAGGTTTAGAGTGTAGAGTGTAGGCTATAGAGTGTAGGGTATAGAGTGTAGGGTATAGAGTGTAGGGTGTAGAGTGTAGGGTATAGAGTGTAGGGTATAGAGTGTAGGGAATAGAGTGTAGAGTGTAAGGTATAGAGTGTAGAGTGTAGGGTATAGAGTGTAGGGTATAGACTGTAGGGTATAGAGTGTAGGGTATAGAGTGTAGGGTATAGATTGTAGAGTGTAGGCTATAGAGTGTAGGGTATAGAGTGTAGAGTGTAGGGTATAGAGTGTAGGGTATAGAGTGTAGGGTATAGAGTGTAGGGTATAGAGGGTAGAGTGTAGGGTATAGTGTGTAGGTTATAGAGTGCAGGGTGTAGAGTGTAGGGAATAGAGTGTAGAGTGTAAGGTATAGAGTGTAGAGTGTAGGGTATAGAGTGTAGGGTATAGACTGTAGGGTATAGAGTGTAGGGTATAGAGTGTAGGGTATAGATTGTAGAGTGTAGGCTATAGAGTGTAGGGTATAGAGTGTAGAGTGTAGGGTATAGAGTGTAGGGTATAGAGTGTAGGGTATAGATTGTAGAGTGTAGGCTATAGAGTGTAGGGTATAGAGTGTAGAGTGTAGGGTATAGAGTGTATGGTATAGAGTGTAGGGTATAGAGTGTAGGGTATAGAGTGTAGGGTATAGAGTGTAGGGTATAGTGTGTAGGTTATAGAGTGCAGGGTGTAGAGTGTAGGGAATAGAGTGTAGAGTGTAAGGTATAGAGTGTAGAGTGTAGGGTATAGAGTGTAGGGTATAGACTGTAGGGTATAGAGTGTAGGGTATAGAGTGTAGGGTATAGATTGTAGAGTGTAGGCTATAGAGTGTAGGGTATAGAGTGTAGACTGTAGGGTATAGAGTGTAGGGTATAGAGTGTAGGGTATAGATTGTAGAGTGTAGGCTATAGAGTGTAGGGTATAGAGTGTAGAGTGTAGGGTATAGAGTGTAGGGTATAGAGTGTAGGGTATAGAGGGTAGAGTGTAGGGTATAGTGTGTAGGTTATAGAGTGCAGGGTGTAGAGTGTAGGGAATAGAGTGTAGAGTGTAAGGTATGGAGTGTAGAGTGTAGGGTATAGAGTGTAGGGTATAGAGTGTAGGGTATAGAGTGTAGGGTATAGAGTGTAGGGTATAGAGTGTAGAGTGTAGGGTATAGAGTGTATGGTATAGAGTGTAGGGTATAGAGTGTAGGGTGTAGAGTGTAGGGTATAGAGTGTAGGGTATAGAGTGTAGGGTATATAGTGTAGGGTATAGAGTGTAGAGAATAGAGTGTAGAGTGTAAGGTATAGAGTGTAGAGTGTAGGGTATAGAGTGTAGGGTATAGACTGTAGGGTATAGAGTGTAGGGTATAGAGTGTAGGGTATAGATTGTAGAGTGTAGGCAATAGAGTGTAGGGTATAGAGTGTAGAGTGTAGGGTATAGAGTGTAGGGTATAGAGTGTAGGGTATAGAGTGTAGGGTATAGAGGGTAGAGTGTAGGGTATAGTGTGTAGGGTATAGAGTGCAGGGTGTAGAGTGTAGGGTATAGAGTGTAGGGTATAGAGTGTAGGGTATAGAGTGTAGAGTGTAAGGTATAGAGTGTAGAGTGTAGGGTATAGAGTGTAGGGTATAGAGTGTAGGGTATAGAGTGTAGTGAATAGAGTGTAGAGTGTAAGGTATAGAGTGTAGAGTGTAGGGTATAGAGTG
This sequence comes from Ranitomeya imitator, assembly GCF_032444005.1. Taxonomy (NCBI): domain Eukaryota; kingdom Metazoa; phylum Chordata; class Amphibia; order Anura; family Dendrobatidae; genus Ranitomeya; species Ranitomeya imitator. The sequence continues at coordinate 637,596 of NW_027193866.1, read as the reverse complement.
TAGGGTATAGACTGTAGGGTATAGAGTGTAGGGTATAGAGTGTAGGGTATAGATTGTAGAGTGTAGGCTATAGAGTGTAGGGTATAGAGTGTAGAGTGTAGGGTATAGAGTGTAGGGTATAGAGTGTAGGGTATAGAGTGTAGGGTATTTATTATGATGGAATATAGGCTGAACTGGATGGACAAATGTCTTTTTTCGGCCTTACTAACTATGTTACTATGTTACTATGTTACTATGTATAGAGGGTAGAGTGTAGGGTATAGTGTGTAGGGTATAGAGTGCAGGGTGTAGAGTGTAGGGAATAGAGTGTAGAGTGTAAGGTATAGAGTGTAGAGTGTAGGGTATAGAGTGTAGGGTATAGAGTGTAGGGTGTAGAGTGTAGGGTATAGAGTGTAGGGTATAGAGTGTAGGGTATAGAGTGTAGGGAATAGAGTGTAAGGTATAGAGTGTAGAGTGTAGGGTATAGAGTGTAGGGTATAGACTCTAGGGTATAGAGTGTAGGGTATAGAGTGTAGGGTATAGAGTGTAGAGTGTAGGGTATAGAGTGTATGGTATAGAGTGTAGGGTACAGAGTGTAGGGTGTAGAGTGTAGGGTATAGAGTGTAGGGTATAGAGTGTAGGGTATAGAGTGTAGGGTATAGAGTGTAGGGAATAGAGTGTAGAGTGTAAGGTATAGAGTGTAGAGTGTAGGGTATAGAGTGTAGGGTATAGACTGTAGGGTATAGAGTGTAGGGTATAGAGTGTAGGGTATAGATTGTAGAGTGTAGGCTATAGAGTGTAGGGTATAGAGTGTAGAGTGTAGGGTATAGAGTGTAGGGTATAGAGTGTAGGGTATAGAGTGTAGGGTATAGAGGGTAGAGTGTAGGGTATAGTGTGTAGGGTATAGAGTGCAGGGTGTAGAGTGTAGGGTATAGAGTGTAGGGCAAAGAGTGTAGGGTATAGAGTGTAGGGTATAGAGTGTTGGATATAGAGTGTAGAGTGTAGGGTATAGAGTGTAGAGTGTAGGGATTATAGTGTATTGTATAGAGTGTAGGGTGTAGAGTGTAGGGTATAGAGTGTAGAGTGTAGGGTATAGAGTGTATGGTATAGAGTGTAGGGCATAGAGTGTAGGGTGTAGAGTGTAGGGTATGAAGTGTAGGGCATAGAGGGTAGGGTATAGAGTGTAGGGTATAGAGTGTAGAGTGTAGGGTATAGAGTGTATGGTATAGAGTGTAGGGTATAGAGTGTAGGGTATAGAGTGTAGGGTATAGAGTGTAGGGCAAAGAGTGTAGGGAATAGAGTGTAGGGTATAGAGTGTAGAGTGTAGGTTATAGAGTGTAGGGTATAGAGTGTAGGGTATATAGTGTAGAGTGTAGGGTATAGAGTGTAGGGTATAGAGTGTAGGGTATAGAGTGTAGGGAATAGAGTGTAGAGTGTAATGTATAGAGTGTAGAGTGTAGGGTATAGAGTGTAGGGTATAGAGTGTAGAGTGTAGGGTATAGAGTGTATGGTATAGAGTGTAGGGTATAGAGTGTAGGGTGTAGAGTGTAGGGTATAGAGTGTAGGGTGTAGAGTGTAGGGTATAGAGTGTAGAGTGTAGGGTATATAGTGTATGGTATAGAGTGTAGGGTATAGAGTGTAGGGTATAGAGTGTAGGGTATAGAGTGTAGGGTATAGAGTGTAGGGTATAGAGTGTAGGGTATAGAGTGTAGGGAATAGAGTGTAGAGTGTAAGGTATAGAGTGTAGAGTGTTGGGTATAGAGTGTAGGGTATAGAGTGTAGGGTATAGAGTGTAGGGTATAGATTGTAGAGTGTAGGCTATAGAGTGTAGCATATAGAGTGTAGAGTGTAGGGTATAGAGTGTAGGGTATAGAGTGTAGGGTATAGAGTGTAGGGTATAGAGTGTAGAGTGTAGGGTATAGTGTGTAGGGTATAGAGTGCAGGGTGTAGAGTGTAGGGTATAGAGTGTAGGGTATAGAGTGTAGGGTATAGAGTGTAGAGTGTAGGGTATAGAGTGTATGCTATAGAGTGTATGGTGTAGAATGTATGGTATAGAGTGTAGGGTATAGAGTGTAGACTGTATGGTATAGAGTGTAGGGTATAGAGTGTAGGGTATAGAGTGTATGTTATAGAGTGTAGGGTATAGAGTGTAGAGTGTAGGGTATAGAGTTTAGATTGTAGGGTATAGAGTGTAGGGTATAGAGTGTAAGGTATAGAGTGTAGGGTGTAGAGTGTAGGGTATAGAGTGTAGGGCATAGAGTGTAGGGTATAGAGTGTATGGTATAGTGTGTAGGGTATAGAGTGTATGGTATAGAGTGTAGAGTGTAGGGTATAGAATGTAGGGTATAGAGTGTAGGGTATAGAGTGTAGGGTATAGAGTGTAGGGCATAGAGTGTAGGGTGTAAGTTATAGAGTGTAGAGTGTAGGGTATAGAGTTTAGGGTATAGAATGTAGGGTATAGAGTGTAGAGTGTAGGGTATAGAGTGTAGGGTGATATAGAAGGGTTAATAGTTTGCCTTTAAGTGCCTTTTGCCTTTAATTGCTACAATTGCTAGAATCTGTTGATGCAGTAGTCTTAATGTCTCCAATTCAAGGAGACCATACTTCTTATCATGTATGTTCCCAATATTCAGTCACAACATGCTCTGGGTACGTTAGAGAATAAAGGTCAGTATGACCCTGGGTGATGGAGGGGGCTACATGAATTACATTAGAGTTACAGTTGTTGGAAATGGTATATAATATTGCCTCTTGCTCTATTACTTCAGATAAAAGTGACTTGCTCACAGGATATGTGTGAGGTGTCTTTTTGTCTCCAAGCGCGCTTGTAAAATGACGGGCGTAACTCCACAATTTGGTCTCACTGGTGATCTGTAAGCTGACATTTGGGTCAGAATGAAAAACAGCTACGACAAGGGTATAGAGTGTAGGGTATAGAGTGTAGGGCATAAAGTGTAGGGTATAGAGTGTAGGGTATAGAGTGTAGAGTGTAGGGTATAGAGTGTAGGGTATAGAGTGTAGAGTGCAGGGAATAGAGTGTAGGGTATAGAGTGTAGAGTGTAGGGTATAGAGTGTAGGGTATAGAGTGTAGGGTACAGAGTGTAGGGTATAGAGTGTAGGGTATAGAGTGTAGAGTGTAGGGTATAGAGTGTAGAGTGTAGGGTATAGAGTGTAGGGTATAGAGTGTAGGGTATAGAGTGTAGGGTAGAGAGTGTAGAGTGTAGGGTATAGAGTGTAGGGTATAGAGTGTAGGGTATAGAGTGTAGAATGTAGGGATTAGAGTGTAGGGTATAGAGTGTAGGGTGTAGAGTGTAGGGTAAAGAGTGTAGAGTGTAGGGTATAGAGTGTATGGTATAGAGTGTAGGGTATAGAGTGTAGGGTGTAGGGTATAGAGTGTAGGGAATAGAGTGTAGGGTATAGAGTGTAGGGTATAGAATGTAGGGAATAGAGTGTAGAGTGTAAGGTATAGAGTGTAGGGTATAGAGGGTAGGGTATAGAGTGTAGAGTGTAGGGATTAGAGTGTAGGGCATAGAGTGTAGAGTGTAGAGTGTAGGGTATAGAGTGTAGAGTGTAGGGTATAGAGTGTATGGTATAGAGTGTAGGGTATAGAGTGTAGGGTGTAGAGTGTAGGGTATAGAGAGTAGGGTATAAAGTGTAGGGTATAGAGTGTAGGGTATAGAGTGTAGGGAATAGAGTGTAGAGTGTAAGGTATAGAGTGTAGAGTGTAGGGTATAGAGTGTAGGGTATAGACTGTAGGGTATAGAGTGTAGGGTATAGAGTGTAGGGTATAGATTGTAGAGTGTAGGCTATAGAGTGTAGGGTATAGAGTGTAGAGTGTAGGGTATAGAGTGTAGGGTATAGAGTGTAGGGTATAGAGTGTAGAGTGTAGGGTATAGTGTGTAGGGTATAGAGTGCAGGGTGTAGAGTGTAGGGTATAGAGTGTAGGGTATAGAGTGTAGGGTATAAAGTGTACAGTGTAGGGTATAGAGTGTATAGTGTAGGGTATAGAGTGTTGGGTATAGAGTGTAGGGTATAGAGTGTAGAGTGTAGGGTATAGAGTGTATGCTATAGAGTATATGGTGTAGAGTGTATGGTATAGAGTGTAGGGTATAGAGTGTAGAGTGTAAGGTATAGAGTGTAGGGTATAGAGTGTAAGGTATAGAGTGTAGGGTATGGAGTGTAGGGTATAGAGTGTAGGGTATAGAGTGTATGGTATAGAGTGTAGGGTATAGAGTGTATGGTATAGAGTGTAGGGTATAGAGTGTAGAGTGTAGGGTATAGAGTGTAGGGTATAGAGTGTAGGGTATAGAGTGTAGAGTGTAGGGATTAGAGTGTAGGGTATAGAGTGTAGGGTATAGAGTGTAGAGTGTAGGGTATAGAGTGTAGGGTATAGAGTGTAGAGTGTAGGGTATAGAGTGTAGGGTATAGAGTGTAGGGTATAAAGTGTAGAGTGTAGGGTATAGAGTGTATAGTGTAGGGTATAGAGTGTAGGGTATAGAGTGTAGGGTATAGAGTGTAGAGTGTAAGGTATAGAGTGTATGCTATAGAGTATATGGTGTAGAATGTAGAGTATAGAGTGTAGGGTATAGAGTGTATGTTATAGAGTGTAGGGTATAGAGTGTAGAGTGTAGGGTATAGAGTTTAGATTGTAGGGTATAGAGTGTAGGTTATAGAGTGTAGGGTATAGAGTGTATGGTATAGAGTGTAGGGTATAGAGTGTAGAGTGTAGGGTATAGAGTGTATGGTATAGAGTGTAGGGTGTAGAGTGTATGGTATATAGTGTAGGGTATAGAATGTAGGGTATAGAGTGTAGGGTATAGAGTGTAGGGCATAGAGTGTAGGGTATAGAGTGTAGGGTATAGAGTGTAGGGTATAGAGTGTAGGGTATAGAGTGTATGTTATAGAGTGTAGGGTATAGAGTGTAGAGTGTAGGGTATAGAGTTTAGATTGTAGGGTATAGAGTGTAGGGTATAGAGTGTAAGGTATAGAGTGTAGGGTATAGAGTGTAGGGTATAGAGTGTAGGGTATAGAGTGTATGGTATAGAGTGTAGGGTATAGAGTGTATGGTATAGAGTGTAGGGTATAGAGTGTAGAGTGTAGGATATAGAGTGTAGGGTATAGAGTGTAGAGTGTAGGGTATAGAGTGTAGGGTATAGAGTGTAGGGTATAGAGTGTAGAGTGTAGGGATTAGAGTGTAGGGTATAGAGTGTAGGGTATAGAGTGTAGAGTGTAGGGTATAGAGTGTAGGGTATAGAGTGTAGAGTGTAGGGTATAGAGTGTAGGGTATAGAGTGTAGGGTATAGAGTGTAGGGTATAGAGTGTAGGGTATAGAGTGTAGGGTATAGAGTGTAGAGTGTAGGGTATAGAGTGTAGGGTATAGAGTGTAGGGTATAGAGTGTAGATTGTAGGGTATAGAGTGTAGGGTATAGAGTGTAGGGTATAGAGTGTAGGGTATAGAGTGTAGGGTATAGAGTTTAGGGTATAGAGTGTAGAGTGTAGGGTATAGAGTGTAGGGTATAGAGTGTAGGGTATAGAGTGTAGGGTATAGAATGTAGGGTATAGAGTGTAGAGTGTAGGGTATAGAGTGTAGAGTGTAGGGTATAGAGTGTAGGGTATAGAGTGTAGGGTATAGAGTGTAGGGTATAGAGTGTAGAGTGTAGGGTATAGAGTGTAGAGTGTAGGGTATAGAGTGTATGGTATAGAGTGTAGGGTATAGAGTGTAGGGTGTAGAGTGTTGGGTATAGAGTGTAGGGTATAGAGTGTAGGGTATAGATTGTAGGGTATAGAGTGTAGGGAATAGAGTGTAGAGTGTAGGGTATAGACTGTAGGGTATAGAGTGTAGAGTGTAGGGATTAGAGTGTAGGGTATAGAGTGTAGGGTCTAGAGTGTAGGGTATAGAGTGTAGAGTGTAGGGTATAGGGTGTAGGGTATAGAGTGTAGGGTATAGAGTGTAGGGCATAGAGTGTAGGGAATAGAGTGTAGGGTATAGAGTGTAGAGTGTAGGGTATAGAGTGTATGGTATAGAGTGTAGGGTATAGAGTGTAGAGTGTATGGTATAGAGTGTAGGGTATAGAGTGTAAGGTATAGAGTGTAGGGTATGGAGTGTAGGGTATAGAGTGTAGGGTATAGAGTGTATGGTATAGAGTGTAGGGTATAGAGTGTATGGTATAGAGTGTAGGGTATAGAGTGTAGAGTGTAGGATATAGAGTGTAGGGTATAGAGTGTAGAGTGTAGGGTATAGAGTGTAGGGTATAGAGTGTAGGGTATAGAGTGTAGAGTGTAGGGTATAGAGTGTATAGTGTAGGGTATAGAGTGTAGGGTATAGAGTGTAGGGTATAGAGTGTAGAGTGTAGGGTATAGAGTGTATGCTATAGAGTATATGGTGTAGAGTGTATGGTATAGAGTGTAGGGTATAGAGTGTAGAGTGTATGGTATAGAGTGTAGGGTATAGAGTGTAAGGTATAGAGTGTAGGGTATGGAGTGTAGGGTATAGAGTGTAGGGTATAGAGTGTATGGTATAGAGTGTAGGGTATAGAGTGTATGGTATAGAGTGTAGGGTATAGAGTGTAGAGTGTAGGATATAGAGTGTAGGGTATAGAGTGTAGAGTGTAGGGTATAGAGTGTAGGGTATAGAGTGTAAGGTATAGAGTGTAGGGTATGGAGTGTAGGGTATAGAGTGTAGGGTATAGAGTGTATGGTATAGAGTGTAGGGTATAGAGTGTATGGTATAGAGTGTAGGGTATAGAGTGTAGAGTGTAGGATATAGAGTGTAGGGTATAGAGTGTAGAGTGTAGGGTATAGAGTGTAGGGTATAGAGTGTAGGGTATAGAGTGTAGAGTGTAGGGATTAGAGTGTAGGGTATAGAGTGTAGGGTATAGAGTGTAGAGTGTAGGGTATAGAGTGTAGGGTATAGAGTGTAGAGTGTAGGGTATAGAGTGTAGGGTATAGAGTGTAGGGTATAAAGTGTAGAGTGTAGGGTATAGAGTGTATAGTGTAGGGTATAGAGTGTAGGGTATAAAGTGTAGGGTATAGAGTGTAGAGTGTAGGGTATAGAGTGTATGCTATAGAGTATATGGTGTAGAGTGTAGAGTATAGCGTGTAGGGTATAGAGTGTATGTTATAGAGTGTAGGGTATAGAGTGTAGAGTGTAGGGTATAGAGTTTAGATTGTAGGGTATAGAGTGTAGGTTATAGAGTGTAGGGTATAGAGTGTATGGTATAGAGTGTAGGGTATAGAGTGTAGAGTGTAGGGTATAGAGTGTATGGTATAGAGTGTAGGGTGTAGAGTGTATGGTATATAGTGTAGGGTATAGAATGTAGGGTATAGAGTGTAGGGTATAGAGTGTAGGGCATAGAGTGTAGGGTATAGAGTGTAGAGTGTAGGGTATAGAGTGTAGGGTATAGAGTGTAGGGTATAGAGTGTATGTTATAGAGTGTAGGGTATAGAGTGTAGAGTGTAGGGTATAGAGTTTAGATTGTATGGTATAGAGTGTAGGGTATAGAGTGTAAGGTATAGAGTGTAGGGTATAGAGTGTAGGGTATAGAGTGTAGGGTATAGAGTGTATGGTATAGAGTGTAGGGTATAGAGTGTATGGTATAGAGTGTAGGGTATAGAGTGTAGAGTGTAGGATATAGAGTGTAGGGTATAGAGTGTAGAGTGTAGGGTATAGAGTGTAGGGTATAGAGTGTAGGGTATAGAGTGTAGAGTGTAGGGATTAGAGTGTAGGGTATAGAGTGTAGGGTATAGAGTGTAGAGTGCAGGGTATAGAGTGTAGGGTATAGAGTGTAGAGTTTAGGGTATAGAGTGTAGGGTATAGAGTGTAGGGTATAGAGTGTAGGGTATAGAGTGTAGGGTATAGAGTGTAGAGTGTAGGGTATAGAGTGTAGGGTATAGAGTGTAGGGTATAGAGTGTAGATTGTAGGGTATAGAGTGTAGGGTATAGAGTGTAGGGTATAGAGTGTAGGGTATAGAGTGTAGGGTATAGAGTTTAGGGTATAGAGTGTAGAGTGTAGGGTATAGAGTGTAGGGTATAGAGTGTAGGGTATAGAGTGTAGGGTATAGAATGTAGGGTATAGAGTGTAGAGTGTAGGGTATAGAGTGTAGAGTGTAGGGTATAGAGTGTAGGGTATAGAGTGTAGGGTATAGAGTGTAGGGTATAGAGTGTAGAGTGTAGGGTATAGAGTGTAGAGTGTAGGGTATAGAGTGTAGGGTATAGAGTGTAGGGTGTAGAGTGTTGGGTATAGAGTGTAGGGTATAGAGTGTAGGGTATAGATTGTAGGGTATAGAGTGTAGGGAATAGAGTGTAGAGTGTAGGGTATAGAGTGTAGGGTATAGAGTGTAGAGTGTAGGGATTAGAGTGTAGGGTATAGAGTGTAGGGTCTAGAGTGTAGGGTATAGAGTGTAGAGTGTAGGGTATAGGGTGTAGGGTATAGAGTGTAGGGTATAGAGTGTAGGGCATAGAGTGTAGGGTATAGAGTGTAGGGTATAGAGTGTAGAGTGTAGGGTATAGAGTGTAGGGTATAGAGTGTAAGGAATAGAGTGTAGAGTGTAGGGTATAGAGTGTAGGGTATAGAGTGTAGAGTGTAGGGTATAGAGTGTAGGGTATAGAGTGTATGGTATAGAGTGTAGGGTATAGAGTGTAGGGTGTAGAGTGTTGGGTATAGAGTGTAGGGTATAGAGTGTAGGGTATAGATTGTAGGGTATAGAGAGTAGGGAATAGAGTGTAGAGTGTAGGGTATAGAGTGTAGGGTATAGAGTGTAGGATATAGAGTGTAGGGCATAGAGTGTAGGGTATAGAGTGTAGGGTATAGAGTGTAGAGTGTAGGGTATAGAGTGTAGGGTATAGAGTGTAGGGTAGAGAGTGTAGGGTAGAGAGTGTAGAGTGTAGGGTATAGAGTGTAGGGTATAGAGTGTAAAGTGTAGGGTGTAGAGTGTAGGGTATAGAGTGTAGGGTGTAGGGTATAGAGTGTATGGTATAGAGTGTAGGGTATAGAGTGCAGAATGTAGAGTGTAGGGTATAGAGTGTAGGGTATATAGTGTAGGGTATAGAGTGTAGAGTGTAGGGTATAGAGTGTATGCTATAGAGTATATGGTGTAGAGTGTATGGTATAGAGTGTAGGGTATAGAGTGTAGAGTGTATGGTATAGAGTGTAGGGTATAGAGTGTAAGGTATAGAGTGTAGGGTATGGAGTGTAGGGTATAGAGTGTAGGGTATAGAGTGTATGGTATAGAGTGTAGGGTATAGAGTGTATGGTATAGAGTGTAGGGTATAGAGTGTAGAGTGTAGGATATAGAGTGTAGGGTATAGAGTGTAGAGTGTAGGGTATAGAGTGTAGGGTATAGAGTGTAGGGTATAGAGTGTAGAGTGTAGGGTATAGAGTGTATAGTGTAGGGTATAGAGTGTAGGGTATAGAGTGTAGGGTATAGAGTGTAGAGTGTAGGGTATAGAGTGTATGCTATAGAGTATATGGTGTAGAGTGTATGGTATAGAGTGTAGGGTATAGAGTGTAGAGTGTATGGTATAGAGTGTAGGGTATAGAGTGTAAGGTATAGAGTGTAGGGTATGGAGTGTAGGGTATAGAGTGTAGGGTATAGAGTGTATGGTATAGAGTGTAGGGTATAGAGTGTATGGTATAGAGTGTAGGGTATAGAGTGTAGAGTGTAGGATATAGAGTGTAGGGTATAGAGTGTAGAGTGTAGGGTATAGAGTGTAGGGTATAGAGTGTAGGGTATAGAGTGTAGAGTGTAGGGATTAGAGTGTAGGGTATAGAGTGTAGGGTATAGAGTGTAGAGTGTAGGGTATAGAGTGTAGGGTATAGAGTGTAGAGTGTAGGGTATAGAGTGTAGGGTATAGAGTGTAGGGTATAAAGTGTAGAGTGTAGGGTATAGAGTGTATAGTGTAGGGTATAGAGTGTAGGGTATAGAGTGTAGGGTGTATGGTATAGAGTGTAGGGTATAGAGTGTAAGGTATAGAGTGTAGGGTATGGAGTGTAGGGTATAGAGTGTAGGGTATAGAGTGTATGGTATAGAGTGTAGGGTATAGAGTGTATGGTATAGAGTGTAGGGTATAGAGTGTAGAGTGTAGGATATAGAGTGTAGGGTATAGAGTGTAGAGTGTAGGGTATAGAGTGTAGGGTATAGAGTGTAGGGTATAGAGTGTAGAGTGTAGGGTATAGAGTGTATAGTGTAGGGTATAGAGTGTAGGGTATAGAGTGTAGGGTATAGAGTGTAGAGTGTAGGGTATAGAGTGTATGCTATAGAGTATATGGTGTAGAGTGTATGGTATAGAGTGTAGGGTATAGAGTGTAGAGTGTATGGTATAGAGTGTAGGGTATAGAGTGTAAGGTATAGAGTGTAGGGTATGGAGTGTAGGGTATAGAGTGTAGGGTATAGAGTGTATGGTATAGAGTGTAGGGAATAGAGTGTATGGTATAGAGTGTAGGGTATAGAGTGTAGAGTGTAGGATATAGAGTGTAGGGTATAGAGTGTAGAGTGTAGGGTATAGAGTGTAGGGTATAGAGTGTAAGGTATAGAGTGTAGGGTATGGAGTGTAGGGTATAGAGTGTAGGGTATAGAGTGTATGGTATAGAGTGTAGGGTATAGAGTGTATGGTATAGAGTGTAGGGTATAGAGTGTAGAGTGTAGGATATAGAGTGTAGGGTATAGAGTGTAGAGTGTAGGGTATAGAGTGTAGGGTATAGAGTGTAGGGTATAGAGTGTAGAGTGTAGGGATTAGAGTGTAGGGTATAGAGTGTAGGGTATAGAGTGTAGAGTGTAGGGTATAGAGTGTAGGGTATAGAGTGTAGAGTGTAGGGTATAGAGTGTAGGGTATAGAGTGTAGGGTATAAAGTGTAGAGTGTAGGGTATAGAGTGTATAGTGTAGGGTATAGAGTGTAGGGTATAAAGTGTAGGGTATAGAGTGTAGAGTGTAGGGTATAGAGTGTATGCTATAGAGTATATGGTGTAGAGTGTAGAGTATAGCATGTAGGGTATAGAGTGTATGTTATAGAGTGTAGGGTATAGAGTGTAGAGTGTAGGGTATAGAGTTTAGATTGTAGGGTATAGAGTGTAGGTTATAGAGTGTAGGGTATAGAGTGTATGGTATAGAGTGTAGGGTATAGAGTGTAGAGTGTAGGGTATAGAGTGTATGGTATAGAGTGTAGGGTGTAGAGTGTATGGTATATAGTGTAGGGTATAGAATGTAGGGTATAGAGTGTAGGGTATAGAGTGTAGGGCATAGAGTGTAGGGTATAGAGTGTAGAGTGTAGGGTATAGAGTGTAGGGTATAGAGTGTAGGGTATAGAGTGTATGTTATAGAGTGTAGGGTATAGAGTGTAGAGTGTAGGGTATAGAGTTTAGATTGTATGGTATAGAGTGTAGGGTATAGAGTGTAAGGTATAGAGTGTAGGGTATAGAGTGTAGGGTATAGAGTGTAGGGTATAGAGTGTATGGTATAGAGTGTAGGGTATAGAGTGTATGGTATAGAGTGTAGGGTATAGAGTGTAGAGTGTAGGATATAGAGTGTAGGGTATAGAGTGTAGAGTGTAGGGTATAGAGTGTAGGGTATAGAGTGTAGGGTATAGAGTGTAGAGTGTAGGGATTAGAGTGTAGGGTATAGAGTGTAGGGTATAGAGTGTAGAGTGCAGGGTATAGAGTGTAGGGTATAGAGTGTAGAGTGTAGGGTATAGAGTGTAGGGTATAGAGTGTAGGGTATAGAGTGTAGGGTATAGAGTGTAGGGTATAGAGTGTAGAGTGTAGGGTATAAAGTGTAGGGTATAGAGTGTAGGGTATAGAGTGTAGATTGTAGGGTATAGAGTGTAGGGTATAGAGTGTAGGGTATAGAGTGTAGGGTATAGAGTGTAGGGTATAGAGTTTAGGGTATAGAGTGTAGAGTGTAGGGTATAGAGTGTAGGGTATAGAGTGTAGGGTATAGAGTGTAGGGTATAGAATGTAGGGTATAGAGTGTAGAGTGTAGGGTATAGAGTGTAGAGTGTAGGGTATAGAGTGTAGGGTATAGAGTGTAGGGTATAGAGTGTAGGGTATAGAGTGTAGAGTGTAGGGTATAGAGTGTAGAGTGTAGGGTATAGAGTGTAGGGTATAGAGTGTAGGGTGTAGAGTGTTGGGTATAGAGTGTAGGGTATAGAGTGTAGGGTATAGATTGTAGGGTATAGAGTGTAGGGAATAGAGTGTAGAGTGTAGGGTATAGAGTGTAGGGTATAGAGTGTAGAGTGTAGGGATTAGAGTGTAGGGTATAGAGTGTAGGGTCTAGAGTGTAGGGTATAGAGTGTAGAGTGTAGGGTATAGGGTGTAGGGTATAGAGTGTAGGGTATAGAGTGTAGGGCATAGAGTGTAGGGTATAGAGTGTAGGGTATAGAGTGTAGAGTGTAGGGTATAGAGTGTAGGGTATAGAGTGTAAGGTATAGAGTGTAGAGTGTAGGGTATAGAGTGTAGGGTATAGAGTGTAGAGTGTAGGGTATAGAGTGTAGGGTATAGAGTGTATGGTATAGAGTGTAGGGTATAGAGTGTAGGGTGTAGAGTGTTGGGTATAGAGTGTAGGGTATAGAGTGTAGGGTATAGATTGTAGGGTATAGAGAGTAGGGAATAGAGTGTAGAGTGTAGGGTATAGAGTGTAGGGTATAGAGTGTAGGATATAGAGTGTAGGGCATAGAGTGTAGGGTATAGAGTGTAGGGTATAGAGTGTAGAGTGTAGGGTATAGAGTGTAGGGTATAGAGTGTAGGGTAGAGAGTGTAGGGTAGAGAGTGTAGAGTGTAGGGTATAGAGTGTAGGGTATAGAGTGTAAAGTGTAGGGTGTAGAGTGTAGGGTATAGAGTGTAGGGTGTAGGGTATAGAGTGTATGGTATAGAGTGTAGGGTATAGAGTGCAGAATGTAGAGTGTAGGGTATAGAGTGTAGGGTATATAGTGTAGGGTATAGAGTGTAGAGTGTAGGGTATAGAGTGTATGCTATAGAGTATATGGTGTAGAGTGTATGGTATAGAGTGTAGGGTATAGAGTGTAGAGTGTATGGTATAGAGTGTAGGGTATAGAGTGTAAGGTATAGAGTGTAGGGTATGGAGTGTAGGGTATAGAGTGTAGGGTATAGAGTGTATGGTATAGAGTGTAGGGTATAGAGTGTATGGTATAGAGTGTAGGGTATAGAGTGTAGAGTGTAGGATATAGAGTGTAGGGTATAGAGTGTAGAGTGTAGGGTATAGAGTGTAGGGTATAGAGTGTAGGGTATAGAGTGTAGAGTGTAGGGTATAGAGTGTATAGTGTAGGGTATAGAGTGTAGGGTATAGAGTGTAGGGTATAGAGTGTAGAGTGTAGGGTATAGAGTGTATGCTATAGAGTATATGGTGTAGAGTGTATGGTATAGAGTGTAGGGTATAGAGTGTAGAGTGTATGGTATAGAGTGTAGGGTATAGAGTGTAAGGTATAGAGTGTAGGGTATGGAGTGTAGGGTATAGAGTGTAGGGTATAGAGTGTATGGTATAGAGTGTAGGGTATAGAGTGTATGGTATAGAGTGTAGGGTATAGAGTGTAGAGTGTAGGATATAGAGTGTAGGGTATAGAGTGTAGAGTGTAGGGTATAGAGTGTAGGGTATAGAGTGTAGGGTATAGAGTGTAGAGTGTAGGGATTAGAGTGTAGGGTATAGAGTGTAGGGTATAGAGTGTAGAGTGTAGGGTATAGAGTGTAGGGTATAGAGTGTAGAGTGTAGGGTATAGAGTGTAGGGTATAGAGTGTAGGGTATAAAGTGTAGAGTGTAGGGTATAGAGTGTATAGTGTAGGGTATAGAGTGTAGGGTATAGAGTGTAGGGTATAGAGTGTAGAGTGTAGGGTATAGAGTGTATGCTATAGAGTATATGGTGTAGAGTGTAGAGTATAGAGTGTAGGGTATAGAGTGTATGTTATAGAGTGTAGGGTATAGAGTGTAGAGTATAGGGTATAGAGTTTAGATTGTAGGGTATAGAGTGTAGGTTATAGAGTGTAGGGTATAGAGTGTATGGTATAGAGTGTAGGTTATAGAGTGTAGAGTGTAGGGTATAGAGTGTATGGTATAGAGTGTAGGGTGTAGAGTGTATGGTATATAGTGTAGGGTATAGAATGTAGGGTATAGAGTGTAGGGTATAGAGTGTAGGGCATAGAGTGTAGGGTATAGAGTGTAGAGTGTAGGGTATAGAGTGTAGGGTATAGAGTGTAGGGTATAGAGTGTATGTTATAGAGTGTAGGGTATAGAGTGTAGAGTGTAGGGTATAGAGTTTAGATTGTAGGGTATAGAGTGTAGGGTATAGAGTGTAAGGTATAGAGTGTAGGGTATAGAGTGTAGGGTATAGAGTGTAGGGTATAGAGTGTATGGTATAGAGTGTAGGGTATAGAGTGTATGGTATAGAGTGTCGGGTATAGAGTGTAGAGTGTAGGATATAGAGTGTAGGGTATAGAGTGTAGAGTGTAGGGTATAGAGTGTAGGGTATAGAGTGTAGGGTATAGAGTGTAGAGTGTAGGGATTAGAGTGTAGGGTATAGAGTGTAGGGTATAGAGTGTAGAGTGTAGGGTATAGAGTGTAGGGTATAGAGTGTAGAGTGTAGGGTATAGAGTGTAGGGTATAGAGTGTAGGGTATAGAGTGTAGGGTATAGAGTGTAGGGTATAGAGTGTAGAGTGTAGGGTATAGAGTGTAGGGTATAGAGTGTAGGGTATAGAGTGTAGATTGTAGGGTATAGAGTGTAGGGTATAGAGTGTAGGGTATAGAGTGTAGGGTATAGAGTTTAGGGTATAGAGTGTAGAGTGTAGGGTATAGAGTGTAGGGTATAGAGTGTAGGGTATAGAGTGTAGGGTGTAGAATGTAGGGTATAGAGTGTAGAGTGTAGGGTATAGAGTATAGAGTGTAGGGTATAGAGTGTAGGGTATAGAGTGTAGGGTATAGAGTGTAGGGTATAGAGTGTAGAGTGTAGGGTATAGAGTGTAGGGTATAGAGTGTAGGGTATAGAGTGTAGGGTATAGAGTGTAGGGTGTAGAGTGTTGGGTATAGAGTGTAGGGTATAGAGTGTAGGGTATAGATTGTAGGGTATAGAGTGTAGGGAATAGAGTGTAGAGTGTAGGGTATAGAGTGTAGGGTATAGAGTGTAGAGTGTAGGGATTAGAGTGTAGGGTATAGAGTGTAGGGTCTAGAGTGTAGGGTATAGAGTGTAGAGTGTAGGGTATAGGGTGTAGGGCATAGAGTGTAGGGTATAGAGTGTAGAGTGTAGGGTATAGAGTGTAGGGTATAGAGTGTAGGGTATAGAGTGTAGAGTGTAGGGTATAGAGTGTAGGGTATAGAGTGTAGAGTGTAGGGTATAGAGTGTAGGGTATAGAGTGTATGGTATAGAGTGTAGGGTATAGAGTGTAGGGTGTAGAGTGTTGGGTATAGAGTGTATGGTATAGAGTGTAGGGTATAGAGTGTAGAGTGTATGGTATAGAGTGTAGGGTATAGAGTGTAGGGTATAGAGTGTAGAGTGTAGGGTATAGAGTGTAGGGTATAGAGTGTAGAGTGTAGGGTATAGAGTGTAGGGTATAGAGTGTAGAGTGTAGGGTATAGAGTGTAGGGTATAGAGTGTAGAGTGTAGGGTATAGAGTGTAGGGTATAGAGTGTATGGTATAGAGTGTAGGGTATAGAGTGTAGGGTGTAGAGTGTTGGGTATAGAGTGTAGGGTATGGAGTGTAGGGTATAGAGTGTAGGGTATAGAGTGTATGGTATAGAGTGTAGGGTATAGAGTGTAGGATATAGAGTGTAGGGTATAGAGTGTAGAGTGTAGGGTATAGAGTGTAGGGTATAGAGTGTAGGGTATAGAGTGTAGAGTGTAGGGTATAGAGTGTATAGTGTAGGGTATAGAGTGTAGGGTATAGAGTGTAGGGTATAGAGTGTAGAGTGTAGGGTATAGAGTGTATGCTATAGAGTATATGGTGTAGAGTGTATGGTATAGAGTGTAGGGTATAGAGTGTAGAGTGTAGGGTATAGAGTGTATAGTGTAGGGTATAGAGTGTAGGGTATAGAGTGTAGGGTATAGAGTGTAGAGTGTAGGGTATAGAGTGTATGCTATAGAGTATATGGTGTAGAGTGTATGGTATAGAGTGTAGGGTATAGAGTGTAGAGTGTATGGTATAGAGTGTAGGGTATAGAGTGTAGGGTATAGAGTGTAGAGTGTAGGGTATAGAGTGTATAGTGTAGGGTATAGAGTGTAGGGTATAGAGTGTAGGGTATAGAGTGTAGAGTGTAGGGTATAGAGTGTATGCTATAGAGTATATGGTGTAGAGTGTATGGTATAGAGTGTAGGGTATAGAGTGTAGAGTGTAGGGTATAGAGTGTATAGTGTAGGGTATAGAGTATAGGGTATAGAGTGTAGGGTATAGAGTGTAGAGTGTAGGGTATAGAGTGTATGCTATAGAGTATATGGTGTAGAGTGTATGGTATAGAGTGTAGGGTATAGAGTGTAGAGTGTATGGTATAGAGTGTAGGGTATAGAGTGTAAGGTATAGAGTGTAGGGTATGGAGTGTAGGGTATAGAGTGTAGGGTATAGAGTGTATGGTATAGAGTGTAGGGTATAGAGTGTATGGTATAGAGTGTAGGGTATAGAGTGTAGAGTGTAGGATATAGAGTGTAGGGTATAGAGTGTAGAGTGTAGGGTATAGAGTGTAGGGTATAGAGTGTAGGGTATAGAGTGTAGAGTGTAGGGATTAGAGTGTAGGGTATAGAGTGTAGGGTATAGAGTGTAGAGTGTAGGGTATAGAGTGTAGGGTATAGAGTGTAGAGTGTAGGGTATAGAGTGTAGGGTATAGAGTGTAGGGTATAAAGTGTAGAGTGTAGGGTATAGAGTGTATAGTGTAGGGTATAGAGTGTAGGGTATAGAGTGTAGAGTGTAGGGTATAGAGTGTATGCTATAGAGTATATGGTGTAGAGTGTAGAGTATAGAGTGTAGGGTATAGAGTGTATGTTATAGAGAGTAGGGTATAGAGTGTAGAGTGTAGGGTATAGAGTTTAGATTGTAGGGTATAGAGTGTAGGTTATAGAGTGTAGGGTATAGAGTGTATGGTATAGAGTGTAGGGTATAGAGTGTAGAGTGTAGGGTATAGAGTGTATGGTATAGAGTGTAGGGTGTAGAGTGTATGGTATATAGTGTAGGGTATAGAATGTAGGGTATAGAGTGTAGGGTATAGAGTGTAGGGCATAGAGTGTAGGGTATAGAGTGTAGAGTGTAGGGTATAGAGTGTAGGGTATAGAGTGTAGGGTATAGAGTGTATGTTATAGAGTGTAGGGTATAGAGTGTAGAGTGTAGGGTATAGAGTTTAGATTGTAGGGTATAGAGTGTAGGGTATAGAGTGTAAGGTATAGAGTGTAGGGTATAGAGTGTAGGGTATAGAGTGTAGGGTATAGAGTGTATGGTATAGAGTGTAGGGTATAGAGTGTATGGTATAGAGTGTATGGTATAGAGTGTAGAGTGTAGGATATAGAGTGTAGGGTATAGAGTGTAGAGTGTAGGGTATAGAGTGTAGGGTATAGAGTGTAGGGTATAGAGTGTAGAGTGTAGGGATTAGAGTGTAGGGTATAGAGTGTAGGGTATAGAGTGTAGAGTGTAGGGTATAGAGTGTAGGGTATAGAGTGTAGAGTGTAGGGTATAGAGTGTAGGGTATAGAGTGTAGGGTATAGAGTGTAGGGTATAGAGTGTAGGGTATAGAGTGTAGGGTATAGAGTGTAGAGTGTAGGGTATAGAGTGTAGGGTATAGAGTGTAGGGTATAGAGTGTAGATTGTAGGGTATAGAGTGTAGGGTATAGAGTGTAGGGTATAGAGTGTAGGGTATAGAGTTTAGGGTATAGAGTGTAGAGTGTAGGGTATATAGTGTAGGGTATAGAGTGTAGGGTATAGAGTGTAGGGTATAGAATGTAGGGTATAGAGTGTAGAGTGTAGGGTATAGAGTGTAGAGTGTAGGGTATAGAGTGTAGGGTATAGAGTGTAGGGTATAGAGTGTAGGGTATAGAGTGTAGAGTGTAGGGTATAGAGTGTAGAGTGTAGGGTATAGAGTGTAGGGTATAGAGTGTAGAGTGTAGGGTATAGAGTGTAGGGTATAGAGTGTAGGGTATAGAGTGTATGGTATAGAGTGTAGGATATAGAGTGTAGGGCATAGAGTGTAGGGTATAGAGTGTAGGGTATAGCGTGTAGAGTGTAGGGTATAGAGTGTAGGGTATAGAGTGTAGAGTGTAGGGCATAGAGTGTAGAGTGTAGGGTATAGAGTGTAGGGTATAGAGTGTAGGGTATAGAGTGTAGAGTGTAGGGTATAGAGTGTAGAGTGTAGGGTATAGAGTGTAGGGTATAGAGTGTAGGGTAGAGAGTGTAGGGTAGAGAGTGTAGAGTGTAGGGTATAGAGTGTAGGGTATAGAGTGTAGGGTATAGAGTGTAAAGTGTAGGGATTAGAGTGTAGGGTATAGAGTGTAGGGTGTAGAGTGTAGGGTATAGAGTGTAGGGTGTAGGGTATAGAGTGTATGGTATAGAGTGTAGGGTATAGAGTGTAGAATGTAGAGTGTAGGGTATAGAGTGTAGGGTATATAGTGTAGGATATAGAGTGTAGGGAATAGAGTGTAGAGTGTAAGGTATAGAGTGTAGAGTGTAGGGCATAGAGTGTAGAGTGTAGGGTATAGAGTATAGGGTATAGAGTGTAGGGTATAGAGTGTAGGGTATAGAGTGTAGAGTGTAGGGTATAGAGTGTAGAGTGTAGGGTATAGAGTGTAGAGTGTAGGGCATAGAGTGTAGAGTGTAGGGTATAGAGTGTAGGGTATAGAGTGTAGAGTGTAGAGTATAGAGTGTAGGGTATAGAGTGTAGGGTATAGAGTGTAGAGTGTAGGGTATAGAGTGTAGGGTATAGAGTGTAGGGTATAGAGTGTAGGGCATAGAGTGTAGGGTATAGAGTGTAGGGTATAGAGTGTAGAGTGTAGGGTATAGAGTGTAGGGTATCGAGTGTAGGGTATAGAGTGTAGAGTGTAGGGTATAGAGTGTAGAGTGTAGGGTATAGAGTGTAGAGTGTAGGGTATAGAGTGTATGGTATAGAGTGTAGGGTAGAGAGTGTAGGGTAGAGAGTGTAGAGTGTAGGGTATAGAGTGTAGGGTATAGAGTGTAGGGTATAGAGTGTAGAGTGTAGGGATTAGAGTGTAGGGTATAGAGTGTAGGGTGTAGAGTGTAGGGTATAGAGTGTAGAGTGTAGGGTATAGAGTGTATGGTATAGAGTGTAGGGTGTAGAGTGTAGGGTATAGAGTGTAGGGTATAGAGTGTAGGGTATAGAGTGTAGGGCATAGATTGTAGGGAATAGAGTGTAGAGTGTAAGGTATAGAGTGTAGAGTGTAGGGCATAGAGTGTAGAGTGTAGGGTATAGAGTGTAGGGTATAGAGTGTAGGGTATAGAGTGTAGAGTGTAGGGTATAGAGTGTAGAGTGTAGGGTATAGAGTGTAGAGTGTAGGGCATAGAGTGTAGAGTGTAGGGTATAGAGTGTAGGGTATAGAGTGTAGGGTATAGAGTGTAGGGTATAGAGTGTAGAGTGTAGGGTATAGAGTGTAGAGTGTAGGGTATAGAGTGTAGGGTATAGAGTGTAGGGTAGAGAGTGTAGGGTAGAGAGTGTAGAGTGTAGGGTATAGAGTGTAGGGTATAGAGTGTAGGGTGTAGAGTGTAGGGTATAGAGTGTAGAGTGTAGGGTATAGAGTGTAGGGTATAGAGTGTAGGGTGTAGAGTGTAGGGTATAGAGTGTAGGGTATAGAGTGTAGGGTATAGAGTGTAGGGAATAGAGTGTAGAGTGTAAGGTATAGAGGGTAGAGTGTAGGGTATAGAGTGTAGGGTATAGAGTGTAGAGTGTAGGGATTAGAGTGTAGGGTATAGAGTGTAGGGTGTAGAGTGTAGGGTATAGAGTGTAGAGTGTAGGGTATAGAGTGTATGGTATAAAGTGTACGGTATAGAGTGTAGGGTGTAGAGTGTAGGGTATAGAGTGTAGGGTATAGAGTGTAGGGAATAGAGTGTAGAGTGTAAGGTATAGAGTGTAGAGTGTAGGGTATAGAGTGTAGGGTATAGACTGTAGGGTATAGAGTGTAGGGTATAGAGTGTAGGGTATAGATTGTAGAGTGTAGGCTATAGAGTGTAGGGTATAGAGTGTACAGTGTAGGGTATAGAGTGTAGGGTATAGAGTGTAGGGTATAGTGTGTAGGGTATAGAGTGTAGAGTGTAGGGTATAGTGTGTAGGGTATAGAGTGCAGGGTGTAGAGTGTAGGGTATAGAGTGTAGGGTATAGAGTGTAGAGTGTAGGGTATAGAGTGTATGCTATAGAGTGTATGGTGTAGAGTGTATGGTATAGAGTGTAGGTTATAGAGTGTAGAGTGTATGGTATAGAGTGTAGGGTATAGAGTGTACAGTGTAGGGTATAGAGTGTGTGGTATAGAGTGTAGGGTGTAGAGTGTATGGTATAGAGTGTATGGTATAGAGTGTAGAGTGTAGGGTATAGAGTGTAGGGTATAGAGTGTAGGGTATAGAGTGTAGGGCATCGAGTGTAGGGTATAGAGTGTAGGGTATAGAGTGTAGAGTGTAGAGTATAGAGTGTAAAGTGTAGGGTGTAGAGTGTAGAGTGTAGGGTATAGAGTGTAGGGCATAGAGTGTAGGGTGTAGAGTGTAGGGTATATAGTGTAGAGTGTAGGGTATAGAGTGTATGGTATAGTGTGTAGGGTATAGAGTGTAGGGTATAGAGTGTAGGGTATAGAGTGTAGGGTATAGATTGTAGAGTGTAGGCTATAGAGTGTAGGGTATAGAGTGTAGAGTGTAGGGTATAGAGTGTAGGGTATAGAGTGTAGGGTATAGAGTGTAGGGTATAGAGTGTAGAGTGTAGGGTATAGTGTGTAGGGTATAGAGTGCAGGGTGTAGAGTGTAGGGTATAGAGTGTAGGGTATAGAGTGTAGGGTATAAAGTGTAGAGTGTAGGGTATAGACTGTATAGTGTAGGGTATAGAGTGTAGGGTATAGAGTGTAGGGTATAGAGTGTATGTTATAGAGTGTAGGGTATAGAGTGTAGGGTAGAGAGTGTAGAGTGTAGGGTATAGAGTGTAGGGTATAGAGTGTAGGGTGTAGAGTGTAGGGTATAGAGTGTAGAGTGTAGGGTATAGAGTGTATGGTATAGAGTGTAGGGTATAGAGTGTAGGGTGTAGAGTGTAGGGTATAGAGTGTAGGGTATAGAGTGTAGGGTATAGAGTGTAGGGTATAGAGTGTAGGGAATAGAGTGTAGAGTGTAAGGTATAGAGTGTAGAGTGTAGGGTATAGAGTGTAGGGTATAGAGTGTAGAGTGTAGGGATTAGAGTGTAGGGTATAGAGTGTAGGGTGTAGAGTGTACGGTATAGAGTGTAGAGTGTAGGGTATAGAGTGTATGGTATAGAGTGTAGGGTATAGAGTGTAGGGTGTAGAGTGTAGGGTATAGAGTGTAGGGTATAGAGTGTAGGGTATAGAGTGTAGGGTATAGATTGTAGGGAATAGAGTGTAGAGTGTAAGGTATAGAGTGTAGAGTGTAGGGTATAGAGTGTAGGGTATAGACTGTAGGGTATAGAGTGTAGGGTATAGAGTGTAGGGTATAGATTGTAGAGTGTAGGCTATAGATTGTAGGGTATAGAGTGTAGAGTGTAGGGTATAGAGTGTAGGGTATAGAGTGTAGGGTATAGAGTGTAGAGTGTAGGGTATAGTGTGTAGGGTGTAGAGTGTAGGGTATAGAGTGTAGGGTATAGAGTGTAGGGTATAGAGTGTAGGGTATAGAGTGTAGGGAATAGAGTGTAGAGTGTAAGGTATAGAGTGTAGAGTGTAGGGTATAGAGTGTAGGGTATAGAGTGTAGAGTGTAGGGATTAGAGTGTAGGGTATAGAGTGTAGGGTTTAGAGTGTAGGGTATAGAGTGTAGAGTGTAGGGTATAGAGTGTATGGTATAGAGTGTAGGGTATAGAGTGTAGGGTGTAGAGTGTAGGGTATAGAGTGTAGGGTATAGAGTGTAGGGTATAGAGTGTAGGGTATAGAGTGTAGGGAGTAGAGTGTAAGGTATAGAGTGTAGAGTGTAGGGTATAGAGTGTAGGGTATAGACTGTAGGGTATAGAGTGTAGGGTATAGAGTGTAGGGTATAGATTGTAGAGTGTAGGCTTTAGAGTGTAGGGTATAGAGTGTAGAGTGTAGGGTATAGAGTGTAGGGTATAGAGTGCAGGGTGTAGAGTGTAGGGTATAGAGTTTAGGGTATAGAGTGTAGGGTATAAAGTGTAGAGTGTAGGGTATAGAGTGTATAGTGTAGGGTATAGAGTGTAGGGTATAGAGTGTAGGGTATAGAGTGTATGTTATAGAGTGTAGGGTATAGAGTGTAGGGTAGAGAGTGTAGAGTGTAGGGTATAGAGTGTAGGGTATAGAGTGTAGGGTGTAGAGTGTAGGGTATAGAGTGTAGAGTGTAGGGTATAGAGTGTATGGTATAGAGTGTAGGGTATAGAGTGTAGGGTGTAGAGTGTAGGGTATAGAGTGTAGGGTATAGAGTGTAGGGTATAGAGTGTAGGGTATAGAGTGTAGGGAATAGAGTGTAGAGTGTAAGGTATAGAGTGTAGAGTGTAGGGTATAGAGTGTAGGGTATAGAGTGTAGAGTGTAGGGATTAGAGTGTAGGGTATAGAGTGTAGGGTGTAGAGTGTAGGGTATAGAGTGTAGAGTGTAGGGTATATAGTGTATGGTATAGAGTGTAGGGTATAGAGTGTAGGTTGTAGAGTGTTGGGTATAGAGTGTAGGGTATAGAGTGTAGGGTATAGAGTGTAGGGTATAGAGTGTAGGGAATAGAGTGTAGAGTGTAAGGTATAGAGTGTAGAGTGTAGGGTATAGAGTGTAGGGTATAGACTGTAGGGTATAGAGTGTAGGGTATAGAGTGTAGGGTATAGATTGTAGAGTGTAGGCTATAGAGTGTAGGGTATAGAGTGTAGAGTGTAGGGTATAGAGTGTAGGGTATAGAGTGTAGGGTATAGAGTGTAGGGTATAGAGTGTAGAGTGTAGGGTATAGTGTGAAGGGTGTAGAGTGTAGGGTATAGAGTGTAGGGTATAGAGTGTAGGGTATAGAGTGTAGGGTATAGAGTGTAGGGAATAGAGTGTAGAGTGTAAGGTATAGAGTGTAGGGTATAGAGTGTAGGGTATAGAGTGTAGAGTGTAGGGATTAGAGTGTAGGGTATAGAGTGTAGGGTGTAGAGTGTAGGGTATAGAGTGTAGAGTGTAGGGTATAGAGTGTATGGTATAGAGTGTAGGGTATAGAGTGTAGGGTGTAGAGTGTAGGGTATAGAGTGTAGGGAATAGAGTGTAGAGTGTAAGGTATAGAGTGTAGAGTGTAGGGTATAGAGTGTAGGGTATAGAGTGTAGGGTGTAGAGTGTAGGGTATAGAGTGTAGAGTATAGAGTGTATGGTATAGAGTGTAGGGTATAGAGTGTAGGTTGTAGAGTGTAGGGTATAGAGTGTAGGGTATAGAGTGTAGGGTATAGAGTGTAGGGTATAGAGTGTAGGGAATAGAGTGTAGAGTGTAAGGTATAGAGTGTAGAGTGTAGGGTATAGAGTGTAGGGTATAGACTGTAGGGTATAGAGTGTAGGGTATAGAGTGTAGGGTATAGATTGTAGAGTGTAGGCTATAGAGTGTAGGGTATAGAGTGTAGAGTGTAGGGTATAGAGTGTAGGTTATAGAGTGTAGGGTATAGAGTGTAGGGTATAGAGTGTAGAGTGTAGGGTATAGTGTGTAGGGTGTAGAGTGTAGGTTATAGAGTGTAGGGTATAGAGTGTAGGGTATAGAGTGTAGGGTATAGAGTGTAGGGAATAGAGTGTAGAGTGTAAGGTATAGAGTGTAGGGTATAGAGTGTAGGGTATAGAGTGTAGAGCGTAGGGATTAGAGTGTAGGGTATAGAGTGTAGGGTGTAGAGTGTAGGGTATAGAGTGTAGAGTGTAGGGTATAGAGTGTATGGTATAGAGTGTAGGGTATAGAGTGTAGGGTGTAGGGTATAGAGTGTAGGGTATAGAGTGCAGGGTGTAGAGTGTAGGGTATAGAGTGTAGGGTATAGACTGTAGAGTGTAGGGTATAGAGTGTATGCTATAGAGTGTATGGTGTAGAGTGTATCGTATAGAGTGTAGGGTATAGAGTGTAGAGTGTATGGTATAGAGTGTAGGGTATAGAGTGTAGGGTATAGAGTGTATGTCATAGAGTGTAGGGTATAGAGTGTAGAGTGTAGGGTATAGAGTTTAGAGTGTAGGGTATAGAGTGTAGCGTATAGAGTGTAGGGTATAGAGTGTAGAGTGTAGGGTATAGAGTGTATGGTATAGAGTGTAGGGTATAGAGTGTAGGGTGTAGAGTGTAGGGTATAGAGTGTAGGGTATAGAGTGTAGGGAATAGAGTGTAGAGTGTAAGGTATAGAGTGTAGAGTGTGGGGTATAGAGTGTAGGGTATAGACTGTAGGGTATAGAGTGTAGGGTATAGAGTGTAGGGTATAGATTGTAGAGTGTAGGCTATAGAGTGTAGGGTATAGAGTGAAGAGTGTAGGGTATAGAGTGTAGGGTATAGAGTGTAGGGTATAGTGTGTAGGGTATAGAGTGTAGAGTGTAGGGTATAGTGTGTAGGGTGTAGAGTGCAGGGTGTAGAGTGTAGGGTATAGAGTGTAGGGTATAGAGTGTAGAGTGTAGGGTATAGAGTGTATGCTATAGAGTGTATGGTGTAGAGTGTATGGTATAGAGTGTAGGGTATAGAGTGTAGAGTGTATGATATAGAGTGTAGGGTATAGAGTGTAGGGTATAGAGTGTATGTTATAGACTGTAGGGTATAGAGTGTAGGGTAGAGAGTGTAGAGTGTGGGGTAGAGAGTGTAGAGTGTAGGGTATAGAGTGTAGAGAGTAGGGATTAGAGTGTAGGGTATAGAGTGTAGGGTGTAGAGTGTAGGGTATAGAGTGTAGAGTGTAGGGTATAGAGTGTATGGTATAGAGTGTAGGTTATAGAGTGTAGGGTAGAGAGTGTAGAATGTAGGGATTAGAGTGTAGGGTATAGAGTGTAGGGTATAGAGTGTAGGGTATAGTGTGTAGGGTATAGAGTGTAGAGTGTAGGGTATAGTGTGTAGGGTATAGAGTGCAGGGTGTAGAGTGTAGGGTATAGAGTGTAGGGTATAGAGTGTAGAGTGTAGGGTATAGAGTGTATGCTATAGAGTGTATGGTGTAGAGTGTATGGTATAGAGTGTAGGGTATAGAGTGTAGAGTGTATGGTATAGAGTGTAGGGTATAGAGTGTAGAGTGTAGGGTATAGAGTGTGTGGTATAGAGTGTAGGGTGTAGAGTGTATGGTATAGAGTGTATGGTATAGAGTGTAGAGTGTAGGGTATAGAGTGTAGGGTATAGAGTGTAGGGTATAGAGTGCAGGGCATCGAGTGTAGGGTATAGAGTGTAGGGTATAGAGTGTAGAGTGTAGGGTATAGAGTGTAGAGTGTAGGGTGTAGAGTGTAGAGTGTAGGGTATAGAGTGTAGGGCATAGAGTGTAGGGTGTAGAGTGTAGGGTATAGAGTGTAGAGTGTAGGGTATAGAGTGTATGGTAGAGAGTGTAGGGTATAGAGTGTAGGGTATAGAGTGTAGGGTATAGAGTGTAGGGTATAGATTGTAGAGTGTAGGCTATAGAGTGTAGGGTATAGAGTGTAGAGTGTAGGGTATAGAGTGTAGGGTATAGAGTGTAGGGTATAGAGTGTAGGGTATAGAGTGTAGAGTGTAGGGTATAGTGTGTAGGGTATAGAGTGCAGGGTGTAGAGTGTAGGGTATAGAGTGTAGGGTATAGAGTGTAGGGTATAAAGTGTAGAGTGTAGGGTATAGAGTGTATAGTGTAGGATATAGAGTGTAGGGTATAGAGTGTAGGGTATAGAGTGTATGTTATAGAGTGTAGGGTATAGAGTGTAGGGTAGAGAGTGTAGAGTGTAGGGTATAGAGTGTAGGGTATAGAGTGTAGGGTGTAGAGTGTAGGGTATAGAGTGTAGGGTATAGAGTGTAAGGTATAGAGTGTAGGGTATAGAATGTAGGGAATAGAGTGTAGAGTGTAAGGTATAGAGTGTAGAGTGTAGGGTATAGAATGTAGGGTATAGAGTGTAGAGTGTAGGGATTAGAGTGTAGGGTATAGAGTGTAGGGTGTAGAGTGTACGGTATAGAGTGTAGAGTGTAGGGTATAGAGTGTATGGTATAGAGTGTAGGGTATAGAGTGTAGGGTGTAGAGTGTAGGGTATAGAGTGTAGGGTATAGAGTGTAGGGTATAGAGTGTAAGGTATAGAGTGTAGGGAATAGAGTGTAGAGTGTAAGGTATAGAGTGTAGAGTGTAGGGTATAGAGTGTAGGGTATAGACTGTAGGGCATAGAGTGTAGGGTATAGAGTGTAGGGTATAGATTGTAGAGTGTAGGCTATAGAGTGTAGGGTATAGAGTGTAGAGTGTAGGGTATAGAGTGTAGGGTATAGAGTGTAGGGTATAGAGTGTATGGTATAGAGTGTAGAATGTAGGGTATAGTGTGTAGGGTGTAGAGTTTAGGGTATAGAGTGTAGGGTATAGAGTGTAGGGTATAGAGTGTAGGGTATAGAGTGTAGGGAATAGAGTGTAGAGTGTAAGATATAGAGTGTAGAGTGTAGGGTATAGAGTGTAGGGTATAGATTGTAGAGTGTAGGGATTAGAGTGTAGGGTATAGAGTGTAGGGTTTAGAGTGTAGGGTATAGAGTGTAGAGTGTAGGGTATAGAGTGTATGGTATAGAGTGTAGGGTATAGAGTGTAGGGTGTAGAGTGTAGGGTATAGAGTGTAGGGTATAGAGTGTAGGGTATAGAGTGTAGGTTATAGAGTGTAGGGAGTAGAGTGTAAGGTATAGAGTGTAGAGTCTAGGGTATAGAGTGTAGGGTATAGACTGTAGGGTATAGAGTGTAGGGTATAGATTGTAGAGTGTAGGCTATAGAGTGTAGGGTATAGAGTGTAGAGTGTAGGGTATAGAGTGTAGGGTATAGAGTGCAGGGTGTAGAGTGTAGGGTATAGAGTGTAGGGTATAGAGTGTAGGGTATAAAGTGTAGAGTGTAGGGTATAGAGTGTATAGTGTAGGGTATAGAGTGTAGGGTATAGAGTGTAGGGTATAGAGTGTATGTTATAGAGTGTAGGGTATAGAGTGTAGGGTAGAGAGTGTAGAGTGTAGGGTATAGAGTGTAGGGAATAGAGTGTAGGGTGTAGAGTGTAGGGTATAGACTGTAGAGTGTAGGGTATATAGTGTATGGTATAGAGTGTAGGGTATAGAGTGTAGGGTGTAGAGTGTAGGGTATAGAGTGTAGGGTATAGAGTGTAGGGTATAGAGTGTAGGGAATAGAGTGTAGAGTGTAAGGTATAGAGTGTAGAGTGTAGGGTATAGAGTGTAGGGTATAGAGTGTAGAGTGTAGGGATTAGAGTGTAGGGTATAGAGTGTAGGGTGTAGAGTGTAGGGAATAGAGTGTAGGGTATAAAGTGTATGGTATAGAGTGTAGGGTATAGAGTGTAGGTTGTAGAGTGTTGGGTATAGAGTGTAGGGTATAGAGTGTAGGGTATAGAGTGTAGGGTATAGAGTGTAGGGAATAGAGTGTAGAGTGTAAGGTATAGAGTGTAGAGTGTAGGGTATAGAGTGTAGGGTATAGACTGTAGGGTATAGAGTGTAGGGTATAGAGTGTAGGGTATAGATTGTAGAGTGTAGGCTATAGAGTGTAGGGTATAGAGTGTAGGGTATAGAGTGTAGGGTATAGAGTGTAGAGTGTAGGGTATAGTGTGTAGGGTGTAGAGTGTAGAGTATAGAGTGTAGGGTATAGAGTGTAGGGTATAGAGTGTAGGGAATAGAGTGTAGAGTGTAAGGTATAGTGTGTAGGGTATAGAGTGTAGGGTATAGAGTGTAGAGTGTAGGGATTAGAGTGTAGGGTATAGAGTGTAGGGTGTAGAGTGTAGGGTATAGAGTGTAGAGTGTAGGGTATAGAGTGTATGGTATAGAGTGTAGGGTATAGAGTGTAGGGTGTAGAGTGTAGGGTATAGAGTGTAGGGTATAGAGTGTAGGGTATAGAGTGTAGGGAATAGAGTGTAGGGAATAGAGTGTAGAGTGTAAGATATAGAGTCTAGAGTGTAGGGTATAGAGTGTAGGGTATAGAGTGTAGGGTGTAGAGTGTAGGGTATAGAGTGTAGAGTGTAGGGTATAGAGTGTATGGTATAGAGTGTAGGGTATAGAGTGTAGGTTTTAGAGTGTAGGGTATAGAGTGTAGGGTATAGAGTGTAGGGTATAGAGTGTAGGGAATAGAGTGTAGAGTGTAAGGTATAGAGTGTAGAGTGTAGGGTATAGAGTGTAGGGTATAGACTGTAGGGTATAGAGTGTAGGGTATAGAGTGTAGGGTATAGATTGTAGAGTGTAGGCTATAGAGTGTAGGGTATAGAGTGTAGAGTGTAGGGTATAGAGTGTAGGGTATAGAGTGTAGGGTATAGAGTGTAGGGTATAGAGTGTAGAGTGTAGGGTATAGTGTGTAGGGTGTAGAGTGTAGGGTATAGAGTGTAGGGTATAGAGTGTAGGTTGTAGAGTGTAGGGTATAGAGTGTAGGGAATAGAGTGTAGAGTGTAAGGTATAGAGTGTAGAGTGTAGGGTATAGAGTGTAGGGTATAGACTGTAGGGTATAGAGTGTAGGGTATAGAGTGTAGGGTATAGAGTGTAGGGTATAGATTGTAGAGTGTAGGCTATAGAGTGTAGGGTATAGAGTGTAGAGTGTAGGGTATAGAGTGTAGGGTATAGAGTGTAGGGTATAGAGTGTAGGGTATAGAGTGTAGAGTGTAGGGTATAGTGTGTAGGGTGTAGAGTGTAGGGTATAGAGTGTAGGGTATAGAGTGTAGGGTATAGAGTGTAGGGTATAGAGTGTAGGGAATAGAGTGTAGAGTGTAAGGTATAGAGTGTAGGGAATAGAGTGTAGGGTATAGAGTGTAGAGTGTAGGGATTAGAGTGTAGGGTATAGAGTGTAGGGTGTAGAGTGTAGGGTATAGAGTGTAGAGTGTAGGGTATAGAGTGTAGGGTATAGAGTGTAGGGTGTAGAGTGTAGGGTATAGAGTGTAGGGTATAGAGTGTAGGGTATAGAGTGTAGGGTATAGAGTGTAGGGAATAGAGTGTAGAGTGTAAGGTATAGAGTGTAGAGTGTAGGGTATAGAGTGTAGGGTATAGAGTGTAGGGTATAGAGTGTAGGGTATAGAGTGTAGGGTATAGATTGTAGAGTGTAGGCTATAGAGTGTAGGGTATAGAGTGTAGAGTGTAGGGTATAGAGTGTAGGGTATAGAGTGCAGGGTGTAGAGTGTAGGGTATAGAGTGTAGGGTATAGACTGTAGAGTGTAGGGTATAGAGTGTATGCTATAGAGTGTATGGTGTAGAGTGTATCGTATAGAGTGTAGGGTGTAGAGTGTAGAGTGTATGGTATAGAGTGTAGGGTATAGAGTGTAGGGTATAGAGTGTATGTCATAGAGTGTAGGGTATAGAGTGTAGAGTGTAGGGTATAGAGTTTAGAGTGTAGGGTATAGAGTGTAGGATATAGAGTGTAGGGTATAGAGTGTAGAGTGTAGGGTATAGAGTGTATGGTATAGAGTGTAGGGTATAGAGTGTAGGGTGTAGAGTGTAGGGTATAGAGTGTAGGGTATAGAGTGTAGGGAATAGAGTGTAGAGTGTAAGGTATAGAGTGTAGAGTGTGGGGTATAGAGTGTAGGGTATAGACTGTAGGGTATAGAGTGTAGGATATAGAGTGTAGGGTATAGATTGTAGAGTGTAGGCTATAGAGTGTAGGGTATAGAGTGTAGAGTGTAGGGTATAGAGTGTAGGGTATAGAGTGTAGGGTATAGTGTGTAGGGAATAGAGTGTAGGGTATAGTGTGTAGGGTGTAGAGTGCAGGGTGTAGAGTGTAGGGTATAGAGTGTAGGGTATAAAGTGTAGAGTGTAGGGTATAGAGTGTATGCTATACAGTGTATGGTGTAGAGTGTATGGTATAGAGTGTAGGGTATAGAGTGTAGAGTGTATGGTATAGAGTGTAGAGTATAGAGTGTAGGGTATAGAGTGTATGTTATAGAGTGTAGGGTATAGAGTGTAGGGTAGAGAGTGTAGAGTGTAGGGTAGAGAGTGTAGAGTGTAGGGTATAGAGTGTAGAGTGTAGGGATTAGAGTGTAGGGTATAGAGTGTAGGGTATAGAGTGTAGAGTGTAGGGTATAGAGTGTATGGTATAGAGTGTAGGGTATAGAGTGTAGGATGTAGAGTGTAGGGTATAGATTGCAGGGTATAGATTGTAGGGTATAGAGTGTAGGGAATAGAGTGTAGAGTGTAAGGTATAGAGTGTAGAGTGTAGGGTATAGAGTGTAGGGTATAGAGTGTAGAGTGTAGGGATTAGAGTGTAGGGTATAGAGTGTAGGGTGTAGAGTGTAGGGTATAGAGTGTAGAGTGTAGGGTATAGAGTGTATGGTATAGAGTGTAGGGTATAGAGTGTAGGGTGTAGAGTGTAGGGTATAGAGTGTAGGGTATAGAGTGTAGGGTATAGAGTGTAGGGTATAGAGTGTAGGGAATAGAGTGTAGAGTGTAAGGTATAGAGTGTAGAGTGTAGGGTATAGAGTGTAGGGTATAGACTGTAGGGTATAGAGTGTAGGGTATAGAGTGTAGGGTATAGATTGTAGAGTGTAGGCTATAGAGTGTAGGGTATAGAGTGTAGAGTGTAGGGTATAGAGTGTAGGGTATAGAGTGTAGGGTATAGAGTGTAGGGTATAGAGTGTAGAGTGTAGGGTATAGTGTGTAGGGTATAGAGTGCAGGGTGTAGAGTGTAGGGTATAGAGTGTAGGGTATAGAGTGTAGAGTGTAGGGTATAGAGTGTATGCTATAGAGTGTATGGTGTAGAGTGTATGGTATAGAGTGTAGGGTATAGAGTGTAGAGTGTATGGTATAGAGTGTAGGGTATAGAGTGTAGGGTATAGAGTGTATGTTATAGAGTGTATGGTATAGAGTGTAGAGTGTAGGGTATAGAGTGTAGAGTGTAGGGTATAGAGTGTAGGGTATAGAGTGTAGAGTGTAGGGATTAGAGTGTAGGGTATAGAGTGTAGGGTGTAGAGTGTAGGGTATAGAGTGTAGGGTAGAGAGTGTAGAATGTAGGGATTAGAGTGTAGGGTATAGAGTGTAGGGTATAGAGTGTAGGGTATAGAGTGTAGGGTATAGTGTGTAGGGTATAGAGTGTAGAGTGTAGGGTATAGTGTGTAGGGTATAGAGTGCAGGGTGTAGAGTGTAGGGTATAGAGTGTAGGGTATAGAGTGTAGAGTGTAGGGTATAGAGTGTATGCCATAGAGTGTATGGTGTAGAGTGTATGGTATAGAGTGTAGGGTATAGAGTGTAGAGTGTATGGTATAGAGTGTAGGGTATAGAGTGTAGAGTGTAGGGTATAGAGTGTGTGGTATAGAGTGTAGGGTGTAGAGTGTATGGTATAGAGTGTATGGTATAGAGTGTAGAGTGTAGGGTATAGAGTGTAGGGTTTAGAGTGTAGGGTATAGAGTGTAGGGCATCGAGTGTAGGGTATAGAGTGTAGGGTATAGAGTGTAGAGTGTAGGGTATAGAGTGTAGAGTGTAGGGTGTAGAGTGTAGAGTGTAGGTTACAGAGTGTAGGGCATAGAGTGTAGGGTGTAGAGTGTAGGGTATAGAGTGTAGAGTGTAGGGTATAGAGTGTATGGTATAGAGTGTAGGGTATAGAGTGTAGGGTATAGAGTGTAGGGTATAGATTGTAGAGTGTAGGCTATAGAGTGTAGGGTATAGAGTGTAGAGTGTAGGGTATAGAGTGTAGGGTATAGAGTGTAGGGTATAGAGTGTAGAGTGTAGGGTATAGTGTGTAGGGTATAGAGTGCAGGGTGTAGAGTGTAGGGTATAGAGTGTAGGGTATAGAGTGTAGGGTATAAAGTGTAGAGTGTAGGGTATAGAGTGTATAGTGTAGGGTATAGAGTGTAGGGTACAGAGTGTAGGGTATAGAGTGTATGTTATAGAGTGTAGGGTATAGAGTGTAGGGTAGAGAGTGTAGAGTGTAGGGTATAGAGTGTAGGGTATAGAGTGTAGGGTGTAGAGTGTAGGGTATAGAGTGTAGAGTGTAGGGTATAGAGTGTATGGTATAGAGTGTAGGGTATAGAGTGTAGGGTGTAGAGTGTAGGGTATAGAGTGTAGGGTATAGAGTGTAGGGTATAGAGTGTAGGGTATAGAGTGTAGGGAATAGAGTGTAGAGTGTAAGGTATAGAGTGTAGAGTGTAGGGTATAGAGTGTAGGGTATAGAGTGTAGAGTGTAGGGATTAGAGTGTAGGGTATAGAGTGTAGGGTGTAGAGTGTACGGTATAGAGTGTACAGTGTAGGGTATAGAGTGTATGGTATAGAGTGTAGGGTATAGAGTGTAGGGTGTAGAGTGTAGGGTATAGAGTGTAGGGTATAGAGTGTAGGGTATAGAGTGTAAGGTATAAAGTGTAGGGAATAGAGTGTAGAGTGTAAGGTATAGAGTGTAGAGTGTAGGGTATAGAGTGTAGGGTATAGACTGTAGGGTATAGAGTGTAGGGTATAGAGTGTAGGGTATAGATTGTATAGTGTAGGCTATAGAGTGTAGGGTATAGAGTGTAGGGTATAGAGTGTAGGGTATAGAGTGTAGGGTATATAGTGTAGAGTGTAGGGTATAGTGTGTAGGGTGTAGAGTGTAGGGTATAGAGTGTAGGGTATAGACTGTAGGGTATAGAGTGTAGGGAATAGAGTGTAGAGTGTAAGGTATAGAGTGTAGAGTGTAGGGTATAGAGTGTAGGGTATAGAGTGTAGAGTGTAGGGATTAGAGTGTAGGGTATAGAGTGTAGGGTTTAGAGTGTAGGGTATAGAGTGTAGAGTGTAGGGTATAGAGTGTATGGTATAGAGTGTAGGGTATAGAGTGTAGGGTGTAGAGTGTAGGGTATAGAGTGTAGGGTATAGAGTGTAGGGTATAGAGTGTAGGGTATAGAGTGTAGGGAGTAGAGTGTAAGGTATAGAGTGTAGAGTGTAGGGTATAGAGTGTAGGGTATAGATTGTAGAGTGTAGGCTATAGAGTGTAGGGTATAGAGTGTAGAGTGTGGGTATAGAGTGTAGGGTATAGAGTGCAGGGTGTAGAGTGTAGGGTACAGAGTGTAGGGTATAGAGTGTAGGGTATAAAGT
This sequence comes from Ranitomeya imitator, assembly GCF_032444005.1. Taxonomy (NCBI): domain Eukaryota; kingdom Metazoa; phylum Chordata; class Amphibia; order Anura; family Dendrobatidae; genus Ranitomeya; species Ranitomeya imitator. The sequence continues at coordinate 604,389 of NW_027193866.1, read as the reverse complement.
GTAGAGTGTAGGGTATAGAGTGTATAGTGTAGGGTATAGAGTGTAGGGTATAGAGTGTAGGGTATAGAGTGTATGTTATAGAGTGTAGGGTATAGAGTGTAGGGTAGAGAGTGTAGAGTGTAGGGTATAGAGTGTAGGGTATAGAGTGTAGGGAGTAGAGTGTAGGGTATAGAGTGTAGAGTGTAGGGTATATAGTGTATGGTATAGAGTGTAGGGTATAGAGTGTAGGGTGTAGAGTGTAGGGTATAGAGTGTAGGGTATAGAGTGTAGGGTATAGAGTGTAGGGAATAGAGTGTAGAGTGTAAGGTATAGAGTGTAGAGTGTAGGGTATAGAGTGTAGGGTATAGAGTGTAGAGTGTAGGGATTAGAGTGTAGGGTATAGAGTGTAGGGTGTAGAGTGTAGGGAATAGAGTGTAGAGTGTAGGGTATAGAGTGTATGGTATAGAGTGTAGGGTATAGAGTGTAGGTTGTAGAGTGTTGGGTATAGAGTGTAGGGTATAGAGTGTAGGGTATAGAGTGTAGGGTATAGAGTGTAGGGAATAGAGTGTAGAGTGTAAGGTATAGAGTGTAGAGTGTAGGGTATAGAGTGTAGGGTATAGACTGTAGGGTATAGAGTGTAGGGTGTAGAGTGTAGGGTATAGATTGTAGAGTGTAGGCTATAGAGTGTAGGGTATAGAGTGTAGGGTATAGAGTGTAGGGTATAGAGTGTAGAGTGTAGGGTATAGAGTGTAGGGTATAGAGTGTAGGGTATAGAGTGTAGGGAATAGAGTGTAGAGTGTAAGGTATAGAGTGTAGAGTGTAGGGTATAGAGTGTAGGGTATAGACTGTAGGGTATAGAGTGTAGGGTATAGAGTGTAGGGTATAGATTGTAGAGTGTAGGCTACAGAGTGTAGGGCATAGAGTGTAGGGTATAGAGTGTAGGGTATAGAGTGTAGAGTGTAGGGTATAGTGTGTAGGGTGTAGAGTGTAGAGTATAGAGTGTAGGGTATAGAGTGTAGGGTATAGAGTGTACGGTATAGAGTGTAGGGAATAGAGTGTAGAGTGTAAGGTATAGAGTGTAGGGTATAGAGTGTAGGGTATAGAGTGTAGAGTGTAGGGATTAGAGTGTAGGGTATAGAGTGTAGGGTGTAGAGTGTAGGGTATAGAGTGTAGAGTGTAGGGTATAGAGTGTATGGTATAGAGTGTAGGGTATAGAGTGTAGGGTGTAGAGTGTAGGGTATAGAGTGTAGGGTATAGAGTGTAGGGTATAGAGTGTAGGGTATAGAGTGTAGGGAATAGAGTGTAGAGTGTAAGGTATAGAGTGTAGAGTGTAGGGTATAGAGTGTAGGGTATAGAGTGTAGGGTGTAGAGTGTAGGGTATAGAGTGTAGAGTGTAGGGTATAGAGTGTATGGTATAGAGTGTAGGGTATAGAGTGTAGGGTGTAGAGTGTAGGGTATAGAGTGTAGAGTATAGAGTGTAGGGTATAGAGTGTAGGGTATAGAGTGTAGGGAATAGAGTGTAGAGTGTAAGGTATAGAGTGTAGAGTGTAGGGTATAGAGTGTAGGGTATAGAGTGTAGGGTGTAGAGTGTAGGGTATAGAGTGTAGAGTGTAGGGTATAGAGTGTAGGGTATAGACTGTAGGGTATAGAGTGTAGGGTATAGAGTGTAGGGTATAGAGTGTAGGTTTTAGAGTGTAGGGTATAGAGTGTAGGGTATAGAGTGTAGGGTATAGAGTGTAGGGAATAGAGTGTAGAGTGTAAGGTATAGAGTGTAGAGTGTAGGGTATAGAGTGTAGGGTATAGACTGTAGGGTATAGAGTGTAGGGTATAGAGTGTAGGGTATAGATTGTAGAGTGTAGGCTATAGAGTGTAGGGTATAGAGTGTAGAGTGTAGGGTATAGAGTGTAGGGTATAGAGTGTAGGGTATAGAGTGTAGGGTATAGAGTGTAGGGTATAGAGTGTAGAGTGTAGGGTATAGTGTGTAGGGTGTAGAGTGTAGGGTATAGAGTGTAGGGTATAGAGTGTAGGTTGTAGAGTGTAGGGTATAGAGTGTAGGGTATAGAGTGTAGGGTATAGAGTGTAGGGTATAGAGTGTAGGGAATAGAGTCTAGAGTGTAAGGTATAGAGTGTAGAGTGTAGGGTATAGAGTGTAGGGTATAGACTGTAGGGTATAGAGTGTAGGGTATAGAGTGTAGGGTATAGATTGTAGAGTGTAGGCTATAGAGTGTAGGGTATAGAGTGTAGAGTGTAGGGTATAGAGTGTAGGGTATAGAGTGTAGGGTATAGAGTGTAGGGTATAGAGTGTAGAGTGTAGGGTATAGTGTGTAGGGTGTAGAGTGTAGGGTATAGAGTGTAGGGTATAGAGTGTAGGGTATAGAGTGTAGGGTATAGAGTGTAGGGAATAGAGTGTAGAGTGTAAGGTATAGAGTGTAGGGTATAGAGTGTAGGGTATATAGTGTAGAGTGTAGGGTATAGAGTGTAGAGTGTAGGGCATAGAGTGTAGAGTGTAGGGTATAGAGTGTAGGGTATAGAGTGTAGAGTGTAGGGTATAGAGTGTAGGGTATAGAGTGTAGGGTATAGAGTGTAGAGTGTAGGGTATAGAGTGTAGGGTATAGAGTATAGGGCATAGAGTGTAGGGTATAGAGTATAGGGCATAGAGTGTAGGGTATAGAGTGTAGGGTATAGAGTGTAGGGTATAGAATGTAGGGTATAGAGTGTAGGGTATAGAGTGTAGAGTGTAGGGTATAGAGTGTAGGGTATAGAGTGTAGGGTATAGAGTGTAGAGTGTAGGGTATAGAGTGTAGAGTGTAGGGTATAGAGTGTAGGGTATAGAGTGTAGGGTAGAGAGTGTAGGGTAGAGAGTGTAGAGTCTAGGGTATAGAGTGTAGGGTATAGAGTGTAGGGTATAGAGTGTAGAGTGTAGGGATTAGAGTGTAGGGCATAGAGTGTAGGGTGTAGAGTGTAGGGTATAGAGTGTAGAGTGTAGGGTATAGAGTGTATGGTATAGAGTGTAGGGTATAGAGTGTAGGGTGTAGAGTGTAGGGTATAGAGTGTATGGTATAGAGTGTAGGGTATAGAGTGTAGGGCATAGAGTGTAGGGAATAGAGTGTAGAGTGTAAGGTATAGAGTGTAGAGTGTAGGGCATAGAGTGTAGAGTGTAGGGTATAGAGTGTAGGGTATAGAGTGTAGAGTGTAGGGTATAGAGTGTAGAGTGTAGGGCATAGAGTGTAGAGTGTAGGGTATAGAGTGTAGGGTATAGAGTGTAGGGTATAGAGTGTAGAGTGTAGGGTATAGAGTGTAGAGTGTAGGGTATAGAGTGTAGGGTATAGAGTGTAGGGTATAGAGTGTAGGGTAGAGAGTGTAGAGTGTAGGGTATAGAGTGTAGGGTATAGAGTGTAGGGTATAGAGTGTAGAGTGTAGGGATTAGAGTGTAGGGTATAGAGTGTAGGGTGTAGAGTGTAGGGTATAGAGTGTAGAGTGTAGGGTATAGAGTGTAGGGTATAGAGTGTAGGGTATAGAGTGTAGGGTGTAGAGTGTAGGGTATAGAGTGTAGGGTATAGAGTGTAGGGTATAGACTGTAGGGAATAGAGTGTAGAGTGTAAGGTATAGAGTGTAGAGTGTAGGGTATAGAGTGTAGAGTGTAGGGATTAGAGTGTAGGGTATAGAGTGTAGGGTGTAGAGTGTAGGGTATAGAGTGTAGAGTGTAGGGTATAGAGTGTATGGTATAAAGTGTACGGTATAGAGTGTAGGGTGTAGAGTGTAGGGTATAGAGTGTAGGGTATAGAGTGTAGGGAATAGAGTGTAGAGTGTAAGGTATAGAGTGTAGAGTGTAGGGTATAGAGTGTAGAGTGTAGGGTATAGAGTGTAGGGTATAGAGTGTAGGATAGAGAGTGTAGAGTGTAGGGTATAGAGTGTAGGGTATAGAGTGTAGAGTGTAGGGTATAGAGTGTATGGTATAGAGTGTAGGGTATAGAGTGTAGGGTGTAGAGTGTAGGGTATAGAGTGTAGGGTTTAGAGTGTATGGTATAGAGTGTAGGGTATAGAGTGTAGGGTGTAGAGTGTAGGGTATAGAGTGTAGGGTATAGAGTGTAGGGTATAGAGTGTAGAGTGTAGGGTATAGAGTGTAGGGTACAGAGTGTAGGGTATAGAGTGTAGGGTATAGAGTGTAGGGTATAGAGTGTAGAGTGTAGGGTATAGAGTGTATAGTGTAGGGTATAGAGTGTAGGGTATAGATTGTAGGGTATAGAGTGTAGGGTAGAGAGTGTAGAGTGTAGGGTATAGAGTGTAGAGTGTAGGGTATATAGTGTATGGTATAGAGTGTAGGGTATAGAGTGTAGGGTGTAGAGTGTAGGGTATAGAGTGTAGGGTATAGAGTGTATGGTATAGAGTGTAGGGTGTAGAGTGTAGGGT